>NC_080767.1:3496778-3714575 GCF_020826845.1 Diceros bicornis minor
ACTCTGGCCTTGTACTGCTTACTTCTAATGGTGATTGTTCACTCATATCCATTTTCAGAAGATGGATCCAAGCGTCTGAATGCCTTGCTGCTTGTGTAGAAGCAGAAAGGCTATACACCCCAGCCTCAGCACAGCACAGCAAACTGATCACACAAATGCCTCAGGAAGCTGGAGTGAGTCTGCCCTAGGCCGGCCCCTCTGAGAGACAGTCTGGGAAGCTGTGTTGCCATAGCAATCAGCTCCTCCTCAAAAGGCTTCAGCCTGCCCTCTTTTACCCCACTCTACCCCATGGCTTTGTCTGGCATCAGCACCTCCTCCCTCCCCAGCCAGTCTCTCAGCTAGAGAAGGCTGGCTTGGGGCCCCTTTCAGCAACACTGCCACACTCATTCAGCCACTGTGTGGAAGGCATCCTTTCTCACCCTCTCCCAGCCAGCCCAGGGGCAAAAAGAACTCTGGCACTACATCAAGTCCCCTCAGGGAACCACAGGAGCCTCCAAGAGGACTAGGCCCTAGCCTCAGTTCTGGCAGTCAGCTTCCAAGTCAGGAGTGTGGGGAGCCATCCCCTCTTCCTCCCCCAGCTGAGGCTGGAACCTCACATCCTTTCCTGAGTTCAGCCCACAATAGTGGCCCACCTCTCAAAACATACATTCAAGACCCTCGATACTTCTCATCATTTCCCCTTCCCACAGAAGCCCAGAATTTTTGAGGTACCTAGGGTTTTCTACCCAGGAGAAGAAAAAGGGTGGGGAAAATCAGTTTGTGGCAAGTGGTAAAAATGTGCCTACCAGTCACTTGGGGGGCTGTTGGGAGAGACCTTGGCAGTAGTAGGGGTGGGGACTGGGCCTTGCTGCTGGTTACCAGGGTCTCTGGCCATTGAGTACAAAGTCCCAGGCAGGGCACAGCTCCTAGACAGGCAAGGACCAGGCCAGGCCCCAGGGCGAGGAAGGAAGTGGGAAATGAGCACACCCAGAACACAAGGGCAGGGCAAAGGGGGGGAGGGGGAAGACAGGGACCAAGGCAGGCTTCTGGGAGGAACAGGAACTAGAGTGAGGGGTTAACAGGAACTCAGTGGGGAAAGGGTCCCCAGAGACACCAGCTGGGGGAAGAAACCCTAGTCTCAGCCAGACAGATCCAAAGCAGACTGAGGAGAGAGTCACATACACCCCAGGGGCAAGCAGGGCCTGGATCCTCTCTAAGAGTGCTCAGGCCTGAAGGTGGAGTTAGGAGCTGAGGAGCCAGGAGCACTATGGACTGGCTTCCTCACCCTACTAATTCCATCACCCTCACTCCTAGAACACCGTACACAAACGTCTTTCTGGAGTCTTTACAATGCCCCCAGACTTTCTCAAAGCACTAGGGATTCTTCCCCCCTCACTTGATGCCTACAGCCCCCTTCCCTCATACAGTGCTCAGAGCCCCATCCCTTCTTCCTCCACACAGTCCCTCGGCCCCTCCCACACTCTGGACCGCCAGCCCTTCTCCATCACACAGCACCCTCTTTCCCCAAAGCGCCTTCAGATCCCCTCCTCTCAAGTATTGTCTCCAACCCCTCACATCAGACAGCACCTCGCCCCCTCACATTGTACGTCCCACCCCCACAAAGCACTCCCACCCCTCCCCCACAAGGGCCCCTGGAGAATGCACCTCCTTGCCCACACATCGAGCCCCCATCCCCTCCCCCACCTCTGTCTTCCTCTCCCTTAGCAGTCTCCAGATCCTCTTCTTCCCTAACGTGCGCCCCCTCTCCTCATGTCTGCCCAAGCGCACCCCCGTCCTTGTCCCTTCTTCCACACGCACCCCGCTCCACACCTGTAGTTCCGTGACTCCCCTTGCACCTGAGGAGGTAGTGGACGGGGGCAGTTACTGAGCGGCCCTGCTGCAGCCTGGGCCTGCAAACCTCGCCCCTTCGGCCCGAGCCCCGCCCCCGCAACGCCCGGGCCCACCCTCTCCCTGGTCCCACCTCCCACCTTCCCCGGGCTCGTCCCCTTTCCTAGTTGCTTCAGTTCCTGGGGCACCCCACCGTGACCCAGGCCCCGCCCTCTGGCCCCGCCCCCTCTCGTCCTCCCGGCGTCTCCGGGAACCTCCGCTCGTCCCAGGCCCCACCCCTGACCCCGCCCCCTGTGGTCTCCCCGCCTTTCGCTGGGACCCGCCCCTCGGATTCCAGGCCAGCAGAGCCCGGCCAGGCCCCTCCACCCCGAGCTCCCTCCGGTCTCGGAGCCTCCCTTCCCCGCCCCTTCTCCCGCTCCCTCACCCGGGCGCTCGCGCTCCAGCCCGGATGCGCTGGCTCTGACTGGCGGCAGCGGCCCCGATGGATGGCGGAGGAGACAAAGTGATGGCTGCAGGTCGCCGGAGGACCCACCCCGGCCGCGTGCGGCTTCTGTGATGACAGGTCTGGAGGGGCGGGGCCTCGCCGACCGGATCCGGCCGGGCCTGGGAGCCGGGGCCCGGGCCAGAGCGCTACCCGGCGGGCTCCGAGCCTGGCGGGGCGCTCCTCAGGCTGTCGCGCCTCTGTGAGCTGCCCGCGGAACTCGCGCCTCTGTGGGGACGCCGGGGTTAGCGCTCGCACTTGCCCTAACGGGGGAGGTCTGTGGGGTTCGCAAGTGCTGAAGCAGTCTCAGGGTCTGTGAAATGGGGCAGTCTGGCTGATGGGTCTCCAGGCTGTGAGGCTAAGCGGTTTCAGCAGCCTGCGCTGTGCGGAGAGTCCGAGTTCTGGGAGACCGGCAGGAAGGATGGGATGTGGACCTGGGGGGTGGGTCCGCCGGGAAGTCTGTGAGTTCCAGCAGCCTAAGTGCTAATAGGAGTCAGGAGAGCCTGCAATCGCCGGAGAAAGGTAGAGCCTTTGCTTTGCACAAGTGTCGAGTGAACTGTGTGCCAGTCACATGTGTTCTGTAATTTAATTAGCGCTTGAGTCTCCTCTCCGACTTCCCCCGCCCCACGGGTTTCCGAGACACAGCGGGGAGGGCGACGCTTACCAGCTACCGGTAGGTGGCAGCACAGGACCCTTGCAGGACTGAGTGGCCCTGAGCCCAGGGCCTTTCAGGACTCTCCGTGGAGCGGGCGGTATAGACGGATGTATAGTGCGTCGGACCTGGTAAAAGTTCTTTGAAAGTCTCAGATTCTTTAGGTGTCTGTGACTTTCTTTCTGTGAGTAGTTAACTTAAGCTCGTTTACTGAACACCAGTGGTGTACTAGGCGCAAGGAAAAAGAAAAAATTTTGTCTGCCTTTAAAGAACTTTAGATTGTCATACAAATACCTACATAATCCTGGAGAGAGTAAAGTTGGAAGGGTTTTGCGTAGTGGAAAAAGCACAGAGTTTGTAGTCGTGGGTTGGTCTCTGAACTTTGGGTATTGGGTATTTACTAACTATGAATTTGGGTAAATTACTTGACTTTTTAAAAAATAAAGTTTTAATTTTAGAACAATTTTAGATTTAGAGAAAATTTGTGAAGATAGTACAGAGAGTTTCCATAAACCCCACAGCCAATTTCCCCTCTTATTATCTTACATTAGTATGGTTCATTTGTTACAATTAATTAACCAATATTGATATACTATCATTAACTAAAGTCCATACTTTATTCAGATTTTCTTAGTTTTTACCTTATGTCCTTTTTCTGTTCCAGAATCCCATCCAGGACAGCACATGGCATTTAGTTGTCATGTCTCCTTAAGCTCCTCTTGGCTGTGACAGTTTCTCAGGCTTCCTTGTTTTTGATGACCTTGACGGTTTTAAGGAGTGCTGGTCAGGTATGTTGTAGAATGTCTTTCCGTTGGGATTTGTGTGATGTTTTTCTCATGATTAGACTGGGATTATGGGTTTTGAGGAGGAAGACCCCAGAGATAGAGTGCCAGTTCCATCACACATCAAATCTATGTGTATGTGTATGTTGTGTGTTTACATACACAATATTGACATTATACTGTATACTTCGTATTGCAATGTTTTTTTTTAAGTTAATGGCTCCTAAACATTCTCTGAGTCTTTATTCTTCTACAAGATTTAAAAAATTTCTTTATGAAATATTTTAGGCATACAGAAAGTTATAATGAATACTATAACAAACACATGCTTCTCACACAGCTTTATCAAATCTTAATATTTTACCACATTTGCTTCAAATTCTCTTTTCAGGAAATTCATATTTCACATAAAGTTGAGCTTTCATATACTTCTTCCTAATCTCATTCTTTTCTTTCTCTTGTTCTTTATCTTCTCTCCTCTGCATTTTTTTTTCTCGGTGAGAAAGATCAGCCCTGAGCTAACATCCGTTGCCAATCCTCCTCTTTTTCCTAGGGAAGATTGGCCCTGAGCTAACATCTGTGCCCATCCTCCTCTATTTTATATGTGGGACACCAGCCACAGCATGGCTTGATAAGGGGAGCATATGTCTGCACCCGGGATCCGGACCTGCGAACTCCAGGCTGCCAAAGCGGAGCGCACGAACTTAACCACTATGCCACCAGGCCAGCCCTCTTCTCTGCATTTTTAAATATAAATTTATTGACTGATATATATGTATTTCCAATGGCTGTATACCTAGGAGTAGAACTGCTGAATCATAGGGCACATATATGTTCAGCTTTAGTAGATATTGCCAATATTTTTTCCGAAGGGATTGTAGCAGTTTGCATTCCCATAACAATATATCAGAGGTCGAGTTTCTCCACATCCTTGCCAACTCTTGGTACTGTCAGTCTTTTTAATTTCAGCTATTCTAGTATATATATAATGGTATCTCATTGTGGCTTTAGCTTGCATCTTCCTGCTATCTAGTAAAGTTGGGGCACCTTTTCCTGTGTCTGTTGGTTATCTTCTTTTGTGACTTCCTTGATCAAGTCCTTGGCCCATTTTTCCATTTGGTTGTCTGTTTTTTTTCTGTCTTTTTGTAGAAGCTCTTTGTATATTCTGCATATGATTCTTTTGTTAGAGAAATCTATTACAAATGACTTTTCCCACTCTGTAACTTGCCTTTTTATTTTCTTAGTTGTGTTTTTCAATGAACAGAAGTTCTTAACTTTAATCCAGTCCAATTTATCTTTTTGTTTTGGTTAATGTGTTTTATGCTCTGTTTAAGAAGTCTTTGCCTAACCCCAAGGTAATGAATATATTCTGTTATGTTATTGTCTAGAAGCTTTATTATTTTACCTTTTATAAGTCATCTTGTGTATGGTGTGAGGTAGGAGTCAAGATTCATTTTTCTTCGCACATGGTTATCCAGTTGATCTAGCACTTTTTGTTGAAAACAAAGTACAATTTCCAAAAAGTTAAAAGCAAGATTCTTATAAGAATATAGAATGAACACATGTCAAAGATTTATTTAACTCTAATGAGGGAATAAGCAGGATGGTAAAGCATATTCAATGATCATTTGAGGAAATTAGGTATTAGAGTTCTAGAGGAGACATGTATATAGAGATAGAGATAGAGAGATTTTATTATGAAGAATTAGCTACAAGATTATGGATCTGACAAGTCCCCAGATCTGTAGCCGGCAAGCTGGAGGCCCAGAAAAGCTAATGACGTAGCTCCAGTCCCAGTCTAAAGGCCTAAGGACCAGGAGAGCTGATGGTGTAGTTCCAGTCTGAAAGCCAGCAGGCTCAAGACCCAGGAAGAGCTGATGTTTCAGTTCAAGTCCAAAGGCAGGAAAAAAGACCAATCTCCCAGCTCAAAGGCAGTCCGCCAGAGAGAAATTCTCTCTTACTCAGCCTTCTTGTCCTATTCAGGCCTTCAGCTGACTGGATGAGACCCACTCACATCAGGGAGGGCAATCTGCTTTACTGAGTCTACTGATTCAAATGTTAATCTCATCCAGGAACATCGTTACAGACGTACCCAGGATAATGTTTGACCAAATATTTGGGCACCCTGTGGCCCAGTCAAGTTGACACATAAAATTAACCATCACAGGTATTTATAGGCATTTGGAAAAGGAATGTTAGAATAAGATTGTTAGGTTACATATAAAACTGGTTAATGTCTACAGGACAATAACACCATAACATTATCTACTAATCAGAAATCCTTTGCATCATTACCAGACAAAAATCTGTGAGTTAACATGTGACTTCACAGAGTTTTAGTCTTTGTAGCATTTCCAAGTTTTGGATGATTTTTGTTGACAAAACAATTCTTTCCCTCACTGCTTTGCAGTGTCTCCTTTTTCATAAAACAAGTGTTCATAATATGTGGTCTGTTTCTGGACCCTCTGTTCTATGGATTTATTTGTCCATCCTTGCACCATTACCTCACTGTCTTTTTTTGTGTGTGTGAGGAAGATCAGCCCTGAGCTAACATCTGTTGCCAATCCTCTTCTTTTTGCTGAGTAAGATTGGCCCTGGGCTAACATCCGTGCCCATCTTCCTCTACTTTATATGGGATGCCGCCACAGCATGGCTAGACAAGCAGTGCATTGGTGTGCGCCTGGGATCCGAACCTGCGAACGCTGGGCCGCTGAAGTGGAGCGCGTGCGCTTAACCACTGTGCCACTGGGCTAGCCCCCCTCACTGTCTTAATTACTGTAATTTTGTAATAAGTTTTGATGTTTGGTAGTGCATATCCTCCAACTTTAAGATTGTGAGATTATATTGACTATTCTTGGCTCATTCCATTTCCGTACAAATTTTAGGATCAGCTTGTCAATTTTCATACACACACACGCGCACACACACACACAAATCTATCTTCTAGGATTTTCACTGGGACTGCGTTAAATCTACAGACCAGACATTTAGGTTGTTTCTAGTTTTTTGCTGTTACAAATAAGGTTAACATTCCTTTATTTAGTAAAGGAGTTGTAGAACTTTATAGGAATCTTTTCACTTTAGGCCCAAAGGAGAAAGAATAATATGGTGACTCAAAGCACACTGATCTTTTAAAACAAAACATTGAGGGAGATTTTATTTTGCTAAGTAGAATTTCTGGATCAACAAGTAGAATA
Source organism: Diceros bicornis minor (assembly GCF_020826845.1). Lineage (NCBI taxonomy): Eukaryota > Metazoa > Chordata > Mammalia > Perissodactyla > Rhinocerotidae > Diceros > Diceros bicornis. The sequence continues at coordinate 3,503,718 of NC_080767.1, forward strand.
TATATTTTAAGACATTTCAATGGTTTTAACTTTTTGCATGCTGAGTTTGAGGTACCCGAGTGATCTTCAGGTTATTGGATATACGGGTTTGAGACTGAGCACAGCAGTCTGAACTAAAGATATAGACTTGAGACCTATTGACATAGACACATAACAGATATCTGTGGGCAAAAGTTAGAGTTTGTGGGGGAAGAAAAACAGAGGCTGTACACAGAGAATTGGGGCTCTACTTCACATCTATATTAAATAGTTTGTGGAGGAAAATGAGTTGGGGAAGAGTAGATTAAGAAGGAAGGGAGCCCTTTATCTTATGTGTATGTGTGTTGCAGGTGGGTGCAGGCCTTGGACTGTACCAGAGAGCTCCTCAGGGTGCCACTGGGCAAGGCTGTGTCAGTCCTGAGTTTCTTCTCCCTACCACCCTCCCACTCCCCCTCACCTTGTTCCCAGACCTTTGTGTGTTTTGGCTCTTGGAATTGTTACTGAACCAAAGTGAGTTCGCTTCCTGGTGAGTTAAAATCAAACTCTCTGCCAGAAGTAGTTGTCACAAAAAGTAAAGTATATTTGCAGCAAATAGAAGACCACACGGAATCATTTCCAAAGACATGGCAGGGGCCTTTTATTTTGGATGGGGAATAAATATTCAAAAGGGAGAGGTGGGCATTTGCAGGCTCAGTTGGCACCTCTCGGCTCATCTGCGCCGCACTGCTCTTGTGATGGGGCTCAGTCTGGTTCAGGGTGGTTGGTGATTGCATCTCTTAACATAACAAAAAGAAAAAAAACAATTTGGAGAAACAGTTAAATGCTTCTGAAACCTCCCTTGAGTTTCTTGCGGTAATTAGTCAGTGATAGAGTCAGTACCTGTTGTTTTCTTTTTGCCAGTTGGTGTTGACTGTCTCTAGGTACCTGGGTTTGCCTGTCTGTCCAGGTTTGATACTGAACCTCTTAATCTCAAGTTCATTGCGCAGCAATGAGATTGGTCTCATGATCAATGCGCAGCAAGCCAAACGCTGAGACATCAGTGCTTGGAGATGGAGGAAGGCCCCATTCAAGTTGGCCAAGACAAGAAGGCAGGAACATGGGTTCACTCAAATTCACCTTAACCAAAGCAAAAAGCAGGGGGTTTTATAGAGCTAAGGGGCTTGGCAGGAGGAGCTTATAAGCCCCTGGGCAGTCTGCAACAGCTGCTAGGGGCCGGCCATCTGATGATTGCAACCTACTCAAAGCCATTCTCTTTCTTCTGCAAAACAAACTCATAAATCCTTGAGACCCGAGTCACCCCTCAAGTTAAACAGGAGGACAGCAAATTGACAAGATTCATAACAAGGTCAGAAGGCAATCATGTTCTTATTGAATACCTACAGTAACCCTCAAGTACCTGGCTTCAGATTCACAAAGATAGGAATTGAATTTGGACTTTCTTTGAGGATTTCTGCTACCTTCCCCTCTGTCTTGTCAGCATTCTACACTGTGGATTAGCCTTCAGCTCCTCCTGACAGTCATGCCCTCTCCTTGTGTCCATATTGCTAGACTCTAGTTTTGTTCAAGTCCTGGGACCCTTTGGCTTACATCTCAAAAGACAGGTGTTTTGTATAGTTTATTTGCAGCTTGTTCCTTTAGAGGAGGAGAGATTGTGTAAACTTTTGTCTATGCACAGGGCCCACTCAAATAGTTGCTTTTGTAGATAGAATTGATGCCGGCTCTGATATCAGTTCCACTACATTAAACCCAGCATATACGCGATTAAAACCAAAAGCGCTCATTCTCTTTCCCTGCTTCTCTAAGTTACATTCATATGTAAATATCAGTTTTTAAAACCTTCCTATCCCTGAACTTCACAAGGCAAATAGAAGTTACAAATTGTTAGAGCCCAGGTGGCTTCATGCTGACATTTTGGCTGGTTACAGGTCCTTTGAAGTTTTGTTACAGGGAAGCTGATATCCAGAGAATATTAAGAAGCCAAAGCTTCTCAGACCCCAACTCCTTGGCTTCCTGGCACCAGAATCCACCATCCACCATGGAGACAGACAACCCAGGACACCCACCTTTGATTCCCTTATCTTGCCATCCTCCTCCCTGACAGCAGCCTCACAAGGCCAAAGGCAGGCTGGTGGGCAAGCGCCGACCAGCAAGGCCACAGGTTCCCCGACCCTACAGTGGTCACATTCCTCACAACCGCTAAAACCTCTTGCCTCCCATCTTTTGGGGAGACGGGACAAATTTGAGAGCTCTCATCTCCTGGCTGACATCACCCAAAACAAAAACCCTTTCCTTGCCATAAGCCTGGCGTTCCAGTTTTATTTGGCCCCTCTTGTGTGGTGGGTAAAGAACCTGGGTATGTATCCAGTAACAGAATCTCAGTGATGAAACAAACTTTCCCTGTTCCAATTGAAACTGAGGTATTAGTTGGCATCACCCTTTCTTTTGAGATTAAATAAAATTGCATCTAACCCTTTACCCCACATTCAATGGGAAGCCCAGTGTCATCCTACAGCCTTCCATGAATTCTAGGGTTATGGAGGAGCTTGCTTTCTCATGACCATTCTTGGCCTACAGTCCCTGGCCCTTGCTGAGTTTGCAGTTCACTGGAGTTTCACCTCCCTCAGCTGTTCTTTCTTTCGTTTTTTTCTAACCTAGACATGGAATTCTTTATTTCCCCCCCAAACCTCTCACAGTAGCAATTGTGAGTGGCAGCCTTCACTGAAGCTTTGTGGGTAATGTAAGGGGTAGAAATGTATCTACACAAAGAACTTAAAATTGAACATTGGGACATCTCATTTCCTTAAATATTCTTTCAACCATTCCATGATATTTTTTTGACACTCTCTCATGATTTCCACCCACATCTCTCTATTCCTTATGCTTTATCAAACCAAGCAATTCCTCCACACCCATTTCCTCTGGGAGTTTATATTTGCATATCAAAAGGTTCATTGTTATAGAAGACAAAACCCTTAAAGAAAACCTCTTTATGGGTCACTAGGCCTTCTAACCCCAATCCTGAAGGGATGTGTCCTTTTTTTTTTTTTTTTTGTGAGGAAGATCAGCCCTGAGCTAACATCCATGCTAATCCTCCTCTTTTTGCTGAGGAAGACTGGCACTGAGCTAACATCTATTGCCAATCCTCCTCCTTTTTTTCCCCAAAGCCCCAGTAGATAGTTGTATGTCATAGTTGCACATCCCTCTTGTTGCTGTATGTGGGACGCGGCCTCAGCATGGCCGGAGAAGCGGTGCGTCGGTGTGCGCCCGGGATCCTAACCCAGGCTGCCAGTAGCAGAGCGCACGCACTTAACCGCTAAGCCACAGGGCCGGCCCAGGATGTGTCCTTTTTTGATAAGGAAAATAAATTAGCAGATTATTGGAGTATTATTTACTGTTTTAAAACAAGTTACTTTAAGATCTGGTGCCTCCTTTCCCAGAAGATAGGCTACATATTGCAATAACAAAAAAGAGCATTTAATATTTACAAATTAATTGTTAAAAGTCCTTTGTTTTGACATAATGCTTACTTGCTTGTTATCTTTCTGTTAAAGTATAGTGTCGCAAATGAAGCGGGAGAATTATTAGTGTAAGTCACTAAGGAGACCTCCATTTTGCCTCAGGAGAGGTTGTACAGGCATGAGAATCCCTGGCATCTGCCCTGCTGTTCCCCCTCCATTTAGAATTACAGGCCACTTTCCTGCAGGGACCAGGCTGCAAGCATACTCTTTTGGAGGTCATTTGCCTCCAAATCCCAGGAAACACCAATTTAGGACCTAGAATGGTTTGGGGAATTAAAGAATCCCTTAGTGTTCCCCAGTACTCCCAGCTGCAAGAAAATGTAGCAGCTGAAGAAGTATGTCCAAAGAAAATAAATTCACATAAGACTGTTTGCCTTTTGGTGAGAACGTTTGCTTGGAGAGTTGAGGACATTGGGAGTTTCAGGGTAAATTAAAATTAATTTCTCCATTTATAAAGGGTAAAGAGACCGTTTACCCTCTCCTCTTTTCTTAGAGTGTTTTCTTGGAGACATAGTAAATCTGACTCCTTACTCTAACCCTTGGAATAAAGATAAATCTCTCTAGGATTAAGCCCAGTCTCTGATTTTTACAATGTAGAGATATCTCCAAGGTTGTGGGCCAAATGACCTCTAGATCTGTAGACAAGGATCTCTTTGGAGGTGTACGGGGATTATCAAGAGGTGCAGCCCTGTGTCTCTTGAGGAGATACTGTTCTTTCTTCTGCTTTGCTCTATAAATTATGTGAGATTTTGTCCTAACTTTGCAGTCATTTTCAGGCTACTTTACATATATGTAATCTACTAGTGCTTATTCAATAATAAAGCATGCTCTCTTACTCTTCTATATTGGCAGGGAGGGGTCTTTTTGTTAGCAGGGTTGTTTTGTTTCCCCAAGAAGAGTGACACAATAGCCAATTAAGAAGACAAAGCCAATGATTTCAAGTGGTTTTCCTTGGCTCTTGATGAGTCCGCATTACCAACACTGCACAGTTTTTTTTTGATTTGACAAGTCAAGCATTTGACAATGCTGAATTTGAAGTGACTGAAGAATAAGCCTCTATGAATAGTCTGCATGAAACAAACAATTACAGGTAAAAATGTTTTCAAGGAAGTTGAGAAAACACTAATTCAGTATAATCTGAAGCAGAATCTGCTAAGATGTGTTACAACTGATGGTAACAAAAACATATGTGGAGCGGAAAAAGGGCTTGCTTCCACAAATTTACAAGGCTTGTGAAAATGTAATGTGTTTAAAGTGTGTGGTTATTCATTACAGAAAGTACTTTGCAGAAAATATGTGAATTTATCACGTATTATTAAACTAGTAGTGTCAATGGTTGGCTTCATTTGCTGTCATAAACGTAACCATCATCAGTTTTGTGGGGTTTTTTTGTCAGAAATAGAAGCTGAATATCTTTTTTTTTTTTGCTGAGGAAGATTGGCCCTGGGCTAACATCCATGTCCATCTTCCTCTTTCTGCTGAGGAAGATTGGCCCTAGGCGAATCTTCCTCTGCTTTATATGGGATGCGCCACAGCATGGCCTGACAAGCGGTGCATCAGTGCGTGCCCAGGATCCGAACCCGGGGCTGCCAGCAGCGGAGCGTGTACAGTTACCCACTACATCACGGGGCCAGCCCCTGTTATTTTATTTTGAATGTTATCAATTAAAAAATTGTGGAAATTTGTGTTCTCTCTTGATAATTATATAAGTACTTACATAAATAGCCTCAATTTTGCTTTTGTGACTCACAAAGCCTAGATATTTAGTGTATGGTCCTTTACAAAAAACCTTTGTCGGTCTCTGCTCTAGACAGTGCCCAGTACTAAAACTGAAAGTACCCCAGTAAGTTCTTTGGCTTGTTTCCAAGTCTTGGATAATTTTTTCCAATAGAGAGAAGCACGCATCTCTTCCCTCATGAAGGTTATGTTCTATATGGGGAAGCCAGGCAATAAATAAAAATGGATAATAGATAATTAAAGGAGTGCTATGACGAAAATGAGATGATATGATAGAGTGATGTGGATGCAGTTAGATTGGGTGACCAGGGAAGGCATTACTGAGGAAGTACCTGTGAACTAAACTTGAATGACAAGGGGCCAGATGGGTAAAGATCTTGGGGCAGACTGTACTTGCATTGGGAATAATAAGTGCAGAAATCTTTTTTTGTTGTTGTTGAGGAAGATTGGCCTTGGGCTAACATCCGTGCCCATCTTCCTCTACTTTATATGGGATGCCGTCACAGCATGGCTCGACAAGCAGTGAGTCGGTCCGCCCCCAGGATCCAAACCAGTGAACCCTGGGCCACTGAAGCGGAGTGCGTGAACTTAACCGCTAGGCCATGGGGCAAGCCCCCTTAGTGTAGAAATCTTAAGGCAGAAATGGATTTGGTGCTTTTGAGGGAAATAAAGAAGGCCAATGTGGCTAGACCAAGGTAAGAAATGAGCTATAGGGAGAGGGCTGGCAGCACCCAGGTCTCATGTCTGCTTCGTGTATCTATCATGAGGCCTTGCCCCTGGTTCCAAGGATAATTCATCTTGTTTGCAAAGGGTTTTACCATTCATACTTTCATATTTGCTGTCTTTTTTGCCTCACAGAGGCCCTGTGGTGAAAGCCACATCACTGAGGCAACTGAAGCTCAGAAGCTTACTTTGCAGTTGATCATGTTCTTGTTACTTCCACTCTCTTATCTTATTTGCCTGACTGAGGATGCACTAGGTGAACTCTGAAATCCAGCCCGGCCCTGACATCTGGTACATTGTAACAGTAGAACTGAGAAGCCTGGTTCAGTGCTTAGTCTGCTATTTCATTCTTTTCCTTTGTTGTGACATCCTGGAGAAGAGTAGGGTTGATATGGAGGTTTGAAAACTTGGCTAAAGTGAGTTTTAGGGATCATTTGTGGATTCCAATTGACCAAGCTATTTCATTCCTCCTAGACTTAGGCTCATGGAGAGAGGTATATATCTCCGTATATTGAAGGTAAAAGTAAGTCTGTATGTATTTGCTAAGTTAAAAAAAAAAACAACTTCTTAAGTATTTAAACAGTTCTAAAACCTCTAAGTACATATGCACAAACAACCCCCTTCTTCCTCTTATCCATGATGGTAGCACTTTTCACGGTCAATTTATCCCCAGACTGTGCATTCTTTGATGGGATGTCTTGTTCCTCTTTGTACCTGTAGCTAGCACTGTATGTAATATTTAGTAGATGCTCAATAAATTTTTCTGTTTTTTTCAATAAATTTTTCTTGAATGCTGAACCCCTACATCTCTTGTATGGCCTCCTCTTCTAATATTTATCTACTTCTATAAGATTACAGTGTTACTCATAAATAGGTATTCAGTAAATACTTGACAGGAATGAATAAATTGATTTATTAGAATTCATTGAATTTTTGGGCATTCTGATTTTCAGATTTCACTACTTAGAAAATGCTTATACAAATATATTTTTGCACAGGGCTTTCCCCCTTTATTTGAATTATTTTCATGGAATATATTCCCACAAGTGGAATTTTATTCATTTCACAATATTTACTGAATTCCAAATATGCCAGGCAGAGCCATGGATTTCAAGCATGGGAGTAACATTTTTACTCTGGTTTTGCTGCTTTGGGATTTATAACTTTAATTTTGCTGATTTTATAGCTTCAAAATTATTTCTTGGCTATTTTAGTTTCTAGTTTCTTTTGTTTTTGTTATAGGTTAATGAATTTTGTCCTAAATATCAGACATTTTAAAGGAGTGTCTACAACTTGTTACTTTTACTTCTTTTACTCCTTATCCTTTTTCAGAATGGATTCAGGCTCTGCCTTTGAAACCCTTTGAAGGTCGCCTGTTATATCAGTTAAGATTCTTACCTGCAAACAGTAGAATCCACTTCAGCTAGTTTAAGCAGAAAAAATTGGGGATATTGGGAAGTTCATATAATCTCTGGGAGGCTTGGAGGCTAAGCAGTCAAGAATAAGAAGTACCCAAATTATACCACAGAACTGCACCAAAACGGCCTCACTGTCGTTGCCCTGGACATAGACTTCACAACAAATGTCACAGAGATCAATTACTTACACCAGACCATCCATCACTACTGACTCTGAAAGCTGAAGGCCCAAACATTGCCTTCTCCTGAAAATGTATTCCACAGGGCACCTGCCTCCTCATGTGGCTTCTTCTGGTTTGAAGCCTGAGGGTGGGGGAAAGGAGGCAGTGGGAAACTGAGAAAAGGAATTTCTAGATTCTAGAAAAGTGTGAACCATAATGTGATTAAAAGATGTTGGGAAGTTCCCAAAATGACAGTTGTCTACGATAGCAGTGATCACAAATTGCCAAATTCAAAGGCCTCGATCCTCAAAATCTCTGCAGTATAAGAAGACAAATAACTCAGTAAAAAATGGGCAAAATACTTAAATAGAAGGCATTCACCAAAGAAGATATATGAATGGCTAAGAAGCACATGAAAAGGTGCTCAACATCATTTGCCATTAGGGAAATGCAAATTAAAATCATGAGATACCACTACATACATACACATATAGAATGGCTACAACCAGAAACACAGATAATACCAAGTGTTGGTAGGGATGTGCAGAAACTGTAATCCTTATACATGCTGGTGGGAATGGAATATGGTGTAGCTACTTTGTAAAAGAGTTTGACAGTTTCTTATGTCCACACACAGACCTATATGTGATTATTCATGGCGGCATTATTCTTAATAGCCCCCAAATGGAAACAACTCAAATGTCCATCAGTTGGTGAATAGATAAACGTCTCTATCCGTACAATAGAATACTCTTCATCAATAAAAAGGAATGAAGTATTGATGAAGGTTGCAACATGGATGAATCTCAAAAACATTATGCTGGGTGAATGAAGCCAGATACAAAAGACATAGTGTCTTTGTGTTATTGTATAGTTCCATTTATATGAAAGGAATAGAAAAGCAAATATATAGAGGCAGAGGGTAGATTAGTGATTGCCTGGGGCTGGGGATGGGAACAGAGAGTGACTGCAGATGGGTACAAGGGACCTTTTTGGGGGGCAATGGAAATGTTCAAAAACTGGATTGTGGTGATGGTTGCACAACTCTGAAAATTTGCTAAAAATCATTGAATTGTACACTTGAAACAGGTGAATTTTATGATATATAAATTATCCCTCAATAAAGCTGTTAAAAAGAAAGCTCTGCAGCATTCAACAATATTTAGTAATGACAAAGATTCTCTTGTTAACCAAAGTCTAGCCAGGTTCCTCTGAGCCTTCTTCTTGATTTGCCCTCAACCTTGGCCTATAAAGACTTGAACAAACACTAATGTGGTTTCTGACAGCTCAAGGTCACATCCCTAGGCTGACTAGAGCCTCTCTTAAAGCACCTGCCTGAGAAAACTCAAGGCTGCCAAAAAAACTGTTTGTTCCCTATCTTCAGTCTCTGTGGGAGGGTAGGAGCCTAACTTCGATAAGCACCAGTTAACAAACCCAGATGGGTTTTGCATGGACCAACTCCCCTTTCCCGCCTTCTGTAATTTTTCACTTCTCTAACTCTACTGAGCTCCCCCACCCCCAACCTCCTCCCTATTCTGTCATTTTCCCTTTAAAACACCCACTTGCCTCTGTGCAAATCGAAGTTTTGCACAGATACTAGACTATTTTCCCTATTACAGTAGTATATTACTGATTGAAATCTGTCCTTACTGCTTTGACTAATGTCCAGCTTTGTTTGTCTTTGACAATAACCAATTCTTAAAACATTCTCACTCATTAATTCATTCGTCAATGAATCTTTTTTGGGCACCTTGGCCAGATGTTGTGCTATGTGTTATGGATAAGGATAGAAAAAACATGTCCTTTGCTATTGAGGAGCTCTGAGTCTAAAAAGATAGATGTGCAATTATTCTTCAATAAGTTAAGATTTATAATGGAAGTATTTACAAGTGGTTTGCTTATTTTCCTATTTTCACTCTCTGACAATTCTTTTTCTGTCTCTTCTTCCTACTCCTTAAAAACAGATGTTCTCTGTAAACTGACTTTTGTTCCCTTCTCATTCTATAGTCTACTGGCAACTTTATGGCTCCAACTCTCCAACTCTCTGCAGCTTACTCTTAAATGCCTGTGCAAGTTTAATGTTTCCATTTCCTGATTTGTTTGTGATACTTATTCTCTGTGTATGGAATACCCTTTCTTCCATCTTTGCATGTCCTGTCCTATCCATACTTTGAGATCCATCTCCTCCACAAGCTACTTCCCTTGTGAAGCCTATCTTGATTTCTTCCACAGCTTCTGCTGAATTCCTCTAGTGCTTGAGAGGCAATATAGCATTATGGCTCACTGCTTGAGCTCTGGTGAAAGAAAAGTTTGGGTTTGCATTCTAGCTTTGCCTCATTTTCTGTATCAATGAAATGGGGATTAAAATAGTTATATCTTTATTGATTGAAATCTCTACCTCTGGCCTGGTCTGCTCTCTCAGGGTCCAATTCTATGTCATCTACTGTCTAATGGGTATATCGGCAAGGATATCCCATGCAATCTCAAACTTAGTATATGTGTCCAAAAGGAAACGTTTCTTTCTCCCCAAACCTATTCCTCCTGGATTTCCTGTCTATCAGTAGCATCATTCTTCTAGCCAACCTGACTTTAAAACTCTCTCTCTCCTTTGCCCTCTTACCCAATCGTTTGTTACAAAAGAAAGGATATTGTCTACCATGTTTGTAGTCATTGTGTGCCAAGTTCTATCACTTTTAGCTCTTTAACACTAGTGGGAAGTGTTAAGGGGATTGTCCCTCTCCTTCCCCCTCAGTTCCGTATTTACTGCCCTAGTTTAGTTACTCCTCATTCTCTCTCACAGATCTTTACTATCACCTTAAAAACTTTTTAAGGATAGGAACTGTGCTTTGTTTACTTTTGTATCCTCTCACTATGCCTGACCTGAAAGATACCTAATAAATCTTTGTTGAATTGAGTTATTTATATTAAATTTCTCTGTGGAGGCATTGGGAGACATTTCCCAAGGGATAAGGAACTTGCAGGAAGGGTAAACTTTTACTGGCCTTGGAGCATGGCTTAAAATTAGTCATCCAGTTGGTACAGGGTTCCCTGCAACAGGGTTCTTACCCCAGTCCCCTCCTGTTTGAGGACTTCCAAAAAGGCAACTACCGTGCCAACCCTGGGTATTTTGACCTTATCCTCTTGAGATTCTTGGGTTCCCTTCATTACCTACTTTCTTTGATCCCTTTTTCTCTCTCCTCTTCATTTCCTGGATCTCAGAGAATCCTAGCTCTCAGCTACCTGCCAGCTAAATCTAAGTGTAAGTTCCATTCAAATGCTGAAGAACTCTCAAGTACTGTACTGGAAAAACTAATGAAGACAGTGGGGCATGGAGGCTCTGGTTTTCTATTCCAGAGTTTGAGTTGCTTCTTAAAAAAGATATACTTACCTTGCTGATGAGTATAACTAGTCCTGGTCAAATGCCTAGAGGGCAGAGGACTTTATTGCCTTCTTCCTCTGAACTTATAGCTGGGAAACTGGGATGCCTGAGAGCTACATCACAACCTTCACACATTGACTCTTGCTCTGCTTAGCCTCTCTTCACATGCCCCCCAGCAACATAAGTAATAATAGACATATATTGGGCATTTAGTATGTACCGGGTAATTTAAATGCATTTCCTCATTTAAATCTCAAAACTATCTTATGAAGTAGATACTATTGTTATTCCCTGGGAAGTTGAGGTCACGTATGTAGCTTGCCCAAGGTCACAAGTACTAGAGCTAGGACTCAGATCCAGGTGTGGTAGGCAGATTTCAAAGATGGCCTCCCAATGATCCTCCCTGCTGGTGGTATTCATGTCCTTGTGTAATCTCCTTCCCTTGAGTGTGACTTGCTTCTGATAAAAAGAATACAGCAAAAATGAGGGGATGTCACTTCTGTGATTAGGTTACAAAAGACTGTGACTTTCATCTTCCTAGGAGCTGCATCCCCTAGGAGAATCCCTGGTTCAATAAGAGCTTTATTTTTCATTGTCTCTATTCTCAGTGAGTTCCAGAATCCAGAAGTTCAACACCTTTTTAGTCCCTTACTCTTGCGGTTTAGGATAGCTGGGCTAAATAGCTAATTATTGCAACCGCCAGCAGTCCAGAGAATGTCCATTGTCTTTAAGATCAGGCATCTCTATTGACTAGGCTGGCTGAGTTGCCCTGCTCAAAATCTTCCTCAGGGTATTGCTTCAAATTTGGATAAACACTGGATAGATCAAGTCTTCTCCTTTCTTTCTCCAGGCTCCATCTTATAGCATTTAGACTGTCACTCTCTCATAGATCTATTCCAGTGAGAGGAATCACATGGTAACTAGGTTTGCTTTTCGAGGGCAAAGACCCTGTTAGATTTATAGACCCTCCCTGAGTCTGGCAGGCAGAACCCTATGGGGCCCAGAGCTTGCAAATGCTGAAACCTGAGCTGGGCTCTTGAGGCCTTAGAATGCACCTAGTCTAATGGTGCTCACCCCTGACATCACATTAGAATCATCTGGGGAGCTGTCAAAAAATAGGATGCCTGAGCTCTACCCCAAACCAATTAAATCACAATTTTGGGGTAGAAGGGGTATTGGATCTGTACATTATACTACGTGTCTTCCTGTTTTTTGCTCTTGGCTTTTTCACTTCCTCCCTTCTACGTACATCGTCTTGCCAGAAGTTCTCAGCTTAAGGTGCCTATCTTCCCTCTATTCTTCATTCAGTAAATATTCTCGGACTGATTACTATATTGTAGGCACTTCTACGGATATTGGCGATACAATGGCGAGCATGAAAAGAGGTCTAGATAAGAACTAAGGTCTCCAGACATTTTACTTTGTGCTCACTCAGGTTTGTTTGTTTGTTTGTTTGTTTTTGCTGATTTGTAGTTGCTGATTGAAACTTACTTGCCATGTGGTACGATCTTGCTAAATTATTACGGGTACTAATAACTGTACTCCGTCAGCTGTAAGGGATAGACTATTTAAGGAAGTCCAGTGGAAATTCTTCAATGAAAAGAACCTGTTCTTGGGTGGAAGCCCCCGCCCACGTGGGAGGAGCGGAAGGCTTCAATCCCGCCTCACAGAGCTGAGGGGAAGCCCCGCCCCGCTCTCCGCCCGCTCTGCGGGCAGCCGCGTTAGACCGCGGAGCTGCCGACGCTCTTGCGAGTGAGGAAAGCGGCAGAGGACCCCGCCTCCTGCGTCTCGTGAGGGCGGGGTCGGCGGACTGGGCGTGAGTTGATTGGCTGGGAGGTGGGCGCCGCGGGTCGGCTCCGCCCGGCGCTCGGCCGGATCCCGGGGGGAGTAGAGGGAGGGGTCCCGGTCGCTCTTGCGTCCCTGCGATGGCGCCGCGGTGCCGCGCCCAGTCCCCCGCCTGCCGGCCGGCGCTCACGACTACCGGGTTCCCGCTCAGACGGTGAGAACAGGAGCGGCGGACGCTGCTGGAGACGGGGGCCCATGAGGCGCGGCCGGAGCCGTGGCGCCGCTAGCGGGAGCAGCCGCGGCACCTGCTGAGAGGACCCCGGGAGCGGCGGCGCGCCTGGGGCAGGAGGCTCGCGGGCGCCTCGGCCATGTCGCTGCTCTGTGTGCGCGGTGAGTGCGCGGACTGGGCTCCCCACACGCTCCCCCTGGGCGCTGGTCACCACCTGTTTCAGACTTCACTTCCCGTTGGTGCTCGGGGGACGGTTGTGTTAGCTCATTTATAAACGTTTCGAGAGTTCTTTCCATTCTTTTTCCTGGCGCTTCCATGCGTGACTGTTACCTTTCCATTCCGGTGGCCGTGTGACAGTGTTGTCTGCTGGCAGGCCCAGATCCTATTAAACAGTGACTGACTCTCCTCTAGTGAGAGGGGCCGAGCTGGAGCCCGCGCATAGGTGGTGTCTGTCAACAGTGGGCAGCCTCCCATTCTTCCTTTCTTCTTCTCCCTGCACTGTACAGCAGTCGGCTCAGGAGCAGGTTCTTTTTATCACTCTTTGAACGCGTAGTGGTACAGCTGTCACATCCGTTCTTCCTGTGTATTTCTTGGCTTGCACCCCTCTATTGCTTTTCTTGTCCCCTGCTCCTTCTCTGTAGTCCAGGCTAAGATTATTGCCATATTCCACTTTGAAAGGTGTGTTGCCTTCTCTCCTTTCCTGGCAAAGCATAGGAAGCATGATTGATTGATTTACCTCTGTCACAGTAACTAAAGGTGAAGGGCCTTGATTGCTTTTTCGCTGAGGACACTTGACCCATCTAAGAAGATATTTTAAGGCAAGAGCTTTGGAGTTTAAGATGAGGAAAGGTGCATGGACTAAGCTCTATGAGGGTGGAGATTTTTTTTTTTACTGGTTTTTGTATTCCCAGTGCCTGACATAGTAGAAGATCAATGTTGGTTTTGAATGAATGCAAGGACTGTGCCTTGAGAGGTTATCTGAGCAGAAAAAGCAGAGTTTGGATTGCCCATTGACTTTGATCTTGGGAAATTCACAGCCTCTCATATCTGTGTTGAACAAGATGGGATAAGGTGGCTTGATTGTGGATGAGAGAGAGAATTTATCCACAAGAGCCTTTTCGTGGCATCTTTTACTGGATAGTTCGAGTTCGTGTTTCTTTGGCTCTACGAGATTAGAACCATTGTTGTTTGTGGTCTTTCTGATAAGTGTTTCCCCAGCTGCTGGCAAAGCAGAACTGCTTTGCTCTGTTCTCTTCTACAGTTTTGTTAAATCTGCATTAACCCAAAATGGATTTGGCTATTTCCGGGGATTATGAGGCAGGAAATTTTTCTTCTTTCATGGTTGATTTTTCATTAATGAGAATTCTGCATTGCTATTAGTAAGACATTTTCTCTCAGCGGCTGGGAGTCTATTTATTCCTTCAGATCCCTGCTGTTGAGTAGCAGGATTTGGGAGAGGTTGGGTTTTGCAGTGTCTCTTGGACAGTTTAAATCTCTACTGCCACATCGAATTACAGAGCTAGTCCTTATGCAAGACTCTTTAGGCAGGAGCACTATCAGAAATTCCTATTTAATTGAGTTTAAATAATTTCAATTATTTAAGAGAAGGAGCTGCTGCTGTTTTAATTTGTTCTAAGATTGGGCAGCTTTCATTGTCTAGAAATTCTGCTATTTAGCTAACCTCTTTCCGTTTTAATGTTACATTAATCAAATTTCTCGTCTCTTGAACTAGGGGGATTGGAGACCAGCAGGTCATTGTCTTTTGAATGGAGATTCTGAAGATTGTTAATCACTGAAACAAGCAGCTACTTTGTACAGAAGTATTCGTATTAAATGGCAAAGTATTCATCCTGGGGAAAGTTACAAAAATGGATCAAAACAAATCTTTCTACAATGACATTCTTTGCATTATGTTTTGGCAGTTAGGAGTGTTGTTCATATTCTGAAAGAAGCGTGTGTAATGATACTGTGTAACAACTCAATTTCGGTTCATTTTGGAGTAGAATTAAATTAGAAACTTTTTCCATGTAGTCAAAGTTCAAACAGTGGTTAACTTGATGTAGAAATTGTCAAACTAGTATTGATTTAATCACCTCAAACATCTCAATCAAGAAGGCAATTTCTTGTTCTAACCCTTTATTTATTTATTTATTTTTGCTGAGGATGGCCCTGGGCTAACATCTGTGCCCATCTTCCTCTACTTTATGTGGGACACCGCCACAGCATGGCTTGATAAGCAGTGTGTCGGTGCACACCCAGGATCCGAACCTGCGAACCCCGGGCCGCAGAAGTGGAGCGCGCGCACTTAACCGCTACGCTATGCCACCAGGCTGGCCCCTTGTTCTAACCCTTTAATCATGCCTTATTGCCTGCAGGTTAACAGCTCTCAACCAGTCTGACTCCAGCCCTCCTTTTTGGCCCTGTATTCTTGCCTATCCTTACACAAATACTTTGCTCTAGCACTAACTTTGTTCATTCCTGCCTCTGCACTGATCTGCATTTGTACCTCCTGAAATATTCTTGCTGTATTTTCTTTCTTTTTTTTTGTGTGTGAGGAAGACTGGCTCTGAGCTAACATGCATTGCCAATCCTCTTCTTTTTGCTGAGGAAGATTAGCCCTGGGCTAACTATCTGTGCCCATCTTCCTCTATTTTGTGTGTGGGATGCTGCCACAGCATGGCTTGATGAGTGGTGCATTGGTCCGTGCCTGGGATCCAACTTGCAAACCCTGGGCCACCGAAGCAGAGCACAGGAACTTAATGCCATCGGGCCGGCCTGCTGGCTGTATTTTCTGCTTATCAAAAATGTATTCTTCCTTTCCCAGCTTACAGTCTACTTTTTTTTTTTGTTGAGAACTTCCTCAGTTCCTCAGTCCACAGTGATCTCTTTCTCCCTTACACTCTTTAAACTCCTTTAAACATAAATTACTCATGGTCTGAACAGTGCCACTAGTTTGGCAATGAATTGTGTACTGCCTGGCGACTAGTCTTGTACTGTTACGCTCTTGGTGACCTAGACAAAGGAGATAATAGCACTGGTCAGATCAGATCTGGAATTTTGTGTTCAGTTGGGGTATTTGATTCTAAGAGGCATAATGAGAAACTAAAATTTCTTCAGAGGAGAAGGATTAGAATAATGAAGGGTGTAGAAACCGTTTGAGGAATTGAGAGGTTTAGTTTTGAGAAGATTTAAAAGGGAGAGGATCATAATAGTAGATGAAAATTGTTCAAAAAACTGTTGCTCCAGAGGACAGAACTGGGACAGGTCGACCAGTGATTGAAAATTATAGGAAATTAGATTTTAGCTTTACGTAAGGAAGAACTTTAACAATTAGGATTGTTCTTCACAAATAGAATGGCCTACTTATGAGGATTTTTTGACATAGGACATTTAAAAGGGTTGTCGACTTTGAGTGGGGTGTTAGACTTGAAGGATTTTAAGAAACCACCCTTTTATAGAATTCATTTAGTTTTTCTTCAAATATTTAGCACAACTTTCCTCATAATACTGATCTCTTTTTACTTCTGTAGGAGCCAGTACCACATGAGCAACCCCAGTAAACTGAATCACGGATTTTCTTTAGCTTTTGTTGTCTTAGTGTTCATGGCTAGTTTCTCCAAACAAATTATAAGCATTTTGAGAATTCTTTCCATATTTCTTTTGTAATTACTACAGTGTTTATAATTGAGCTATGGATTCAACCTCCCCCCCAACCCTAATGTGAAGCAGAAGTGACAGCACTTGAGTTTGTTAAAAAATCAACAAAAAATAGTTTTGGGGATTTAAAAAGCAATATATGCTAACATATTGTTAATCAGAGGGGCCGCCCCGTGGCTTAGCGGTTAAATGGGCGTGCTCCACTACTGGCGGCCCAGGTTCGGATCCCGGGCACACACCGACTCACTGCTTCTCCGACCATGCTGAGGCCGCATCCCACATACAGCAACTAGAAGGATGTGCACCTATGACATACAACTATCCACTGGGGCTTTGGGGGAAAAAAAAAGGAGGAGGATTGGCAATAGATGTTAGCTCAGAGCCGGTCTTCCTCAGCAAAAAGAGGAGGATTAGCATGGATGTTAGCTCAGGGCTGATCTTCCTCACAAAAAAATAAGTAAATAAAATAAATAAATAAATATCATTAATCAGAGAAAATTGAGATAATGCAGAAAAGTATAAAAAGGAAAATAAAAATCATAATAGTCCTACTACCCCCTCAGCACCGTTGTTAACTTTTTTTTTTTTGGTGAGGAAGATCAGCCCTGAGCTAACATCCGTTGCCAATCTTCCTCTTTTTGCTGAGGAAGATTGGCTCTGAGCTAACATCTGTGCCCATCTTCCTCTATTTTTCCTGTGGGATGCCACCACAGCATGGCTTGATGAGCAACGTAGGTCTGCACCCGGGATCCAAACCTGAGAATCCTGGGCCCCCGAAACGAAGCGCGTGAATTTAGCCACTATGCCACTGGGCCGGCCCCATTGTTAACTTTTTTGTTCATTGCTTTCATTGTTTTGTTCTTTTTATTATAGAGGTAATATATATGAGTGATAAGAAATTGAAACAGTTTGGGATGTGATATGAAGGGAAAAAAGTTCCCATTCCCTGTTCTCACTCCCCAGAGGTAGCTACTGTTTGCTGTTTCTTGCATATCCTAGAAATTTTCATTACATATGAGTATATAGATTCTACAATATTGTTCACCTTTTTCAAAAACTTGATATATTTTCCTATCAGCTGTGTGAGTCTAAATCGTTCTTTTTAATGGCTGCAGAGTATTCCATTATAGGAGCATACATAATTTAATCAGTTTCATCTTGACGGACATTCATAATTTTTTTCATTTTGCTGTTATAAACAGTGCTACAATGAACGTCCTTGCAGATGGTTTTGTTATGTGTGGAGATCTCATTCAGCTTTCCACCTGGACTTCCTGTGTGGTTGCTATCTTGGTGTAATAATTACACTCAGCTGGGCCCATTAGCAGACCAAATGCCTCACCATCGTTCAGATCGGCATCCTCTATTAGTCAGGTCCTTCACCAGTAGGTAATATTTTATGCCTATCACAAAGACCAAAGACCTCAGTTCTTGTAAATTTGACCTGTGATTTCAATGTACTTTTCTTTTTTATCTTCTTTGTATTATTTAAAAATTATTTTCCATATTGTACATTTATCACTTGTGTTTTTAAAACGATGTTGAGAACTGTACCAAGTCGATTTATGTTGTGACTTGCCGTTAGAAAAGCTTATCGTAATTTATCATCACTTATCAGCCATCTAATTAACTGAAAGGATACTACTGGAAACTCCTGGGAGGGTGAACTCTGATGGACACTTTAGGACACATATTGATTGTGGATTGATTCTAGCCCCCAGGGGGAGATCCGAAAGATATAGTAGTTTGGTTTACTGCTATGGTGGAAAGTAGGAATAGTAATAATTTTAGAGTTTTCAGGCATAAGAACAGATTGGTTAAGTACTTTCTTCTCATCTTATTTTTTTCCCCAACATTATTGTCTTCTGCCTCAGCTAACTCCTTGCTGCTGGGTTTCCATCGTGTCGTGGTTTGAGTAATTCCTGCCCTTGCAAGCAGAGTTGCTGCTTGGTTCCTTTCTCTTAGCTATGGCATCAGGAAGTTGATTGTACCTTGTCTGCGCCAGGCAGCAGTGAAGGGGGAAAGGACCAATTTCCCCTGCCATAGATAGCTGTTGTCATAAATTGTTCTCTTCCTTATAAGCAGTACTTTCTGTAATCTCTTAGTTTCTAAAAGTGGGGTTTATGGAAGTTGCACTCTTTAGGCCAATAGGCTGAGTTTTTAATCCTATTTTACCTATGCCCTATATTTCAGACTTTGCTGTGTGAGTTTGTTTAAAGTTTGGGCTGTGTATCATTAGTAAATATTTGCTGAGTACCTTCTTTGTGCCTGTTTATGATACATATCTATATGGTAGATAAGAGCCCAAGGAATCTACATACATTTTAAAACATGTCCTTTCTTATATAAACCCAGAATCTGTTAGGACTATTAGATATGACTTGGAATAAGCAGAATAAGTTAAGTTCTTGCTGGACTGGGGAAACACGGCACTGTTTTTTCTAACTTTTAAAGCAAGATTCTTTACGTTTGGGGAGTGTATTATACATACCTTCTAGTGGACTGTCTTTATTAAAGATCTGAGATTTGCTATTTGTATTTAAAATTTTTTCTTTATTGACATATATGTACAAAAAAGTACATAAATCTTAAGTGTATGGCCCACTGAATTATTGCAAAGTGAACCACAACCTAGATCAAGAAATAGAATGCGGTTAACACCCCAGAAGCCCACCTTACCCATTCCTTCAGTCATTACTGCCTTCCACTTTCCCAGAGGTAACATTGTCTGACTCTAACACTGTAGAGTAGTTTAGCTTAGTTTTTCTTTTTCATTAATAAACTTAATTTTTCTGAACCAGTTTTAGGTTCACAGCAAAATCAAGCATAAAGCTTTGCCTGTTTTTTTTTTAGGTAAAAATTGGTATTTAACATTATATAAGTTTCAGGTGTACAACATTATAATTTGATGTACATTTACACTACAAAGTGATCACCACCAAAAGTCTAATTAAGTTTTGCCTGCTTTTGAACTTTTTTTATTGAGGTATAATTGACATTGAACTTTTTTCATAAGTGGAATTGTACAATATTTCTTTTGGGCTGGTTTCTTTTGCTTTAACATTATTCTTGTCAGGTGCTTCCACTTAATGCATATAGCAGTAATTCAGTGATTGTCATTGCTGTGTAGTATCTCATCGTATGAATATACCAGTTTATTTACCTTGGCTGGACATTTGTTTTTTCCCATCTTAGACTATCATTTATAATACCACTCCAAATGTTCTTGTACTTGTTTTTTGTATCTTTTGGTCCTACCTCCTATGTATTTCTTTTGTTTTTTTTGGTTGCGAGGGAGGGGTGAGGAAGATTGGCCCTGAGCCAACATCTATTGCCAGTCTCCCTCATTTTGCTTGAGGAAAATTGTTGCTGAGCTAACATCTGTGGCAATCTTCCTCTAATTTGTATGTGGGACGTCATCACAGCATGGCTTGATGAGTGGTGTGTAGGTCTGCCCCCGGGATCTGAATCTGTGAACCCCGGGCAGCCGAAGCAGAGCACACGAACTTAACCACTATGCCATTGGGCCAGCCCCTGTATTTCTGATGGGTTTATATACATCTGGGATTAAAATTTCTGGGTCATTGGTTATGTATATGTTCAACTGTGGTTGATAATATAAAGTAGTTTTCCAAAATCTACCAGTTTACCTTTCTAGTAACTATTTCTAATATTCATTTTTTAAAAAAGGTAATTGAATGGCCCCTAGTTTTCAATGTTTGGCCGGTTTATCAAACTACTTCACAGGCATTAGTACATATTTTTTACATGTTAATCCAGGCTTGATAATGTCTTTTTTTTTAAAATGACCTGAGGAGATCCATTATACTCAAAACAGTTTCTCACATTTAAGACTAAAATTTGTGGCCATCGTTTTATTGAAAGAATTATTGAGTTCATGTTTATGTTGCTGAACAAAGATAATAGCCTAGCCCCTGAACTTAGTGGCATTACATGCTTTTAAAAAGAAATACCATTTTTCTAAAGAGAGAAGTAATTCATTCATTCAACAAGTATTTATCAGCTTTATACATGTCGGGCACCATTAGGCACCCTGAGAATATAGAGGTGAACAAGACAGATAGGGTCTCTGCCTTCACAGAGCTTACAGTCAGCAGGATAGGCCTAATGAAGACAGCTTGAGAATATGGGAAAGTGCTAAGGTAAAACAAAACAAAGGACAAAAACTAAAAATCACTTAAAATCTCATCCCTCAATACTACTGTTAGTATTTTGTTTCTTAAACTTTTTTATTATGGAGAATTTAAAACATATGAAAGTAGATAGAACAGTATAATGAACCTACAGGTTCCTGTCACCCAGCTTTGGCATTTGTCAGCTCTTATTTCTTTAATAACCCCATCCAGTCTCCCTCCTTTCTATATTATTTTGAAGCAAATCCGTATACCATATCACTTCATCTATAAATATTTCAGTATGTATCTCCAAAAGATAAGGATTTAAAAAAAAAACCACAAAACCAATATCACACTTTAGAAAATTCCTTAATTCCATTAAATATCCAGTGTTTGAATTTCCAGTTGGTTCATAAATGTTACAGTTTTTTCTTTTTTACAGTTTGTTTGAATCAGGACCATAATAAGGTCTACACGTTGCTCTTGGTTGATAGGTCTTTTATGTCTCTTTTAATCTATATGTTTCATCTTCATCTCTCCTACTCTCTTTTTGTTCTTTGCAATTTATTTGTTGAAAAAACTGGATCATTTGTCTTGTTTCTCAGTCTGGATTTTGCTCATTGTATCCCTGTGTTGTAGTTTAACATGTTCTCGAGTCCTTTGTATATTTCCTATAATGTTGATGTTAGATTTAGAGGCTTGATGGGATTGTTTTCCTTTTCTCTTCTTTTCTTTTTTGGTGAAGGCTACTTAATGGATGGCTTTGGGTTCTTCGTTGCAGGGCCTAGAATATCTGGTTGTCCCTCTCGCTCATTCCTTTTTTTGTGATGTTAGTGCCTGTTAATGCTTAATGTCTAGTCTGTCAATTCATTAGGTGCCACAAAATGGTGATATTCTAATTTAATCATTTCCTTTTCATTTATTAGCTGGAATATGTCAATAAAGAGAAACATCGCCATTTTTACTATTTAGCTACCAAGTGGGTCTTATAGGAAAGTCAGGATGAATGCTTGATTCTTTCCTTTTATTTACCAATTTTCAAAACAGTGATTTAGTCCCTTGACATCCTCCAGCAGAGACCAATTAGTTGCTATTGTTTTCAGTATTAGTATGAAGTCATAGATTTAAGCATATTTGCTGTGTTTTAGTCCATGTGGCTGTTATCCTTATTGATATGCAAATTGTCCATCTTTGGCCATTAGGGGCCTCTCGCTGTTAATATATATTTATATATATTTTTAGGAAGATTGGCCCTGCTCTAACATTTGTTGCTAATCTTCCTCCTTTTCTTTTTTCTCCCCAAAGCCCCGATACATAGTTGTGTATCATAGTTGTAGAGTTCTAGCTCTTCTGCGTGGAACGCGGACTCAGCATGGCTTGATGAGCAGTGAGTAGGTCCGCGCCCGGGATCTGAAGCGAAACATGTAAACTTAATCACTAGGCCACCAGGCTGGCCCCTCGCTGTTAATATTTTGAGGTGGGTCTTTTCAGCCTTTTCCCCCATACAGTTACATACTGTTTGGCCAAGTCTCCCCACTGCCTTTTTCTTTTTGTCATTGAGCTCCATTTCACATGTTGGTAATTTTTTTTAACTAGAAATAATTTCAGATTTACAGAAAAGTTGCAGAAATAAAAATACTACGAAGAATAACCATTTGAGGGTAAGTTACAGACATCCTAGCTCTCTAGCCCCTACATACTTCATAGTGTATTTCCTAAGAGTAAAAATAGTCTCTGACATAACCACAGTAGTTATCTCCTTCAGTAAATTTAGCAATGATACAATACTTTTTTAAATGTCATTTATATTCCAGTTTTGTCAATTGTCCCAATTGTCAAATGTCCCTTATAGCATTTTCCCCTTCTAGTACAGGATTCAGTCTAAGAGGTGGTATTTTTTTTTTTAATTTATTTTATTTTATTTTATTTATTTTTTTTCCCCAAAGCCCCAGTAGATAGTTGTGTGTCATAGCTGCACGTCCTTCTAGTTGCTGTATGTGGGACGGGGCCTCAGCATGGCCGGAGAAGCCGTGCGTCGGTGCGCGCCCGGGATCCGAACCTGGGCCGCCAGCAGCGGAGCGTACACACTTAACCGCTAAGCCACGGGGCCGGCCCTAAGAGTTGGTATTACATTTAGTGGCCGTGTCTCTTTAGCCTCCTTCATTTTCACAGCCTTTACAAAATTTTTTTTAAATTAACATTGGCGTTTTGTACAGAATACAATCCTCTCTTCCTTCCTAGTAGAATGTTCCTCATCTTGGGTTTGTCTAATGTTCAGCATCCTACATTGGAGTACTACATAGTTGATGTTGTGTCCTCAGGGCATCACATCAGAAAGCGCACTTGTCTGTCTGTCTCTTGTTGGTAATGTTAATTTTGATTACTCAGTCAGGTATTGTTTGCTTTCTCTCTTGTTTCTTCTCCACCGCCTGCACCTAATAAGTACTTGGTGGGAAACACTTAAAAACCATTCAGATATCCTGTCTAATAGAATTATTATAAAGATTAAATGGAATAATACATCTCAAAGTGGCTGAGACAATGTCATGATTCTGGGTTTGTTAAATTTGAATCTGCCTGACATGATGAAAGCACTGCTTTAGTGTATTTATTAATCTGGTGACAGTGTGTAGATTGGATTAAGTGGGGGAGAAACTGGAGGCACTTAAATTGTAGCAGGAGTAATTTAGATTGAACATAAATTAAGATTTCTTAATGAGATTTGAACTGTCCCAGAAAAGCAGTGAAATCCATTTTCCTAGGGCCCTTGAAGAATAAGCCCTATTTCCTTATCTATGGAATATCTAGGTGTAGCTCTTCTTGGTGAGGAAAGTTAGATAACCAGCCCTGCATTTCCTGCTTTGTTGTTATCCTTTCTGTGATTACTGAGAAATGGAATAAAAATACAGGCATGTGGTAGAATTTTGTGTTCAACTTCTTAAAGGAAACAATTTTATTCTTCTATTTGTCTTTAGTAAAAATGAAATGTTCATTCTCAAGTGCAATCTCCAGAAGCAGCTGTCCACTGAGCATGTGAGAGAGGCCCATGACATCAAAAGAAAGAGTCTGAGGGCTTCTTTTTTTGTGCTAATGAACCCCATAGTGATCAAGTATGTGGTAAATATGACAGGAGAAAGTTTGTGCTAGGGTGCGTGTATACAAACTATTTTCTCCTAAAGAATTATATAATTAGGGAAAAGCAATTTTTAGTCATTAGGAAATATAGATTTCCAAAAAGAATTTTTTTTTCTATTGCTGCTTCTGCTTCTCCCATTTCTGTGTGCTAAGTACTTATTTGGGGCTATGGAAGACAAATAGGCCTGTGGATTGTGTTGGGTTGTTAATTTTCTCTTGCAACTGTTTGCTTTATTAATTTCTATAGCGTTTCACTATCAGTATGTTGAGAAGAGGCCAGAGGGCAGTGAGTGAGGAAGATCTGCCTACCAGTTAAGGAGGGGCTGGCAGTTGGACAGTGGGAAGATGATTGCTTTTATATGTGGTTCAAAGTGGGATAAAGATGATTCAGTCAAAGGGCTAGCTCACTTATATGATTTCTATTAGTTATGAGCCAAATTTGTAGAGCCTTCATCTGCAAATGGATGAACGAAATCTGCTTGCCAAGGAGAGAGGGTAATGATATAGATATAAATATAAACCTCTGTCCAGCTCATTTCAGCCATCCATACCCATGATCACATAGAGCATGTCACTCCTTGGCATGGTGCTCTGCTTTTGTAATCTTAAACTTTGTCATGTGACTCTATGATCATATCCTCCGGTCTGTCTTTCTAGTTTTTACTCTCACTATGCTTTTACTATTGTGATATAGGGTAGCTACTAAAAGCTTTGGTGAATCTATTAGCTCCATCACTTGTAAGTTGTGTGCACTTACGTATGTACTTGACCTCATTGAACCTTAATTTCTACATCTTTAAAATTCATACATCCATTCAAAATATTTCTGAAGTTCCTGTTCTTAATGAGTTTCATTCTATTAAAGGAAGATACGGAAATAAAATAAACAAATATAATTTCAGATAATGATAAGTACAGTGAAGAGAAGAAAGTAGGGTAAAGGGATTGAGAGTGATCTGAGTGGGAGAACTATTTGAAGTAGGATTGTGCAGGAAGACCTCACTGAGGAGGTGATATTTGAACTGAGACCTAAATGATGAAAAGGAACCATCAGTCAGATCTGAGGTAAGTTTTTCAGGCAAAGTGAGTTGGAAGCAAATATCTTGAGGAGAAAGAGAAGAAAGAAGAGGTTATGGGAAGGAGGTGTGGTATACAGAGTTGGGCAGAGACTAATCATATGAGGTCCTGTAGTCCATACCAAAGAATTTGGATGTTATTCTAAACAGCATTGGAAGCCATTGAATGGTTCTAAGCAAGAGTGATGCTTTCATTTATGTTTTACAAATGGCTAGTTTATGGTGCATGGACTAGGATGAGAAGCCATGGCTAGCAACACTGGAAGAAGGGGGCCCACTTGGAGTGTCCAGGTGAGAGATGGATAATGGCTTGGACTAGGGTGGTAGTACTAGAGATGGTAAAAATATCTATAGCAAAGTGTTGCTGAGATAATTGTTGTGAAAATGATTAGCGCTATCCCGGGCATAGAGTGAGTACTTATTTTAATATAAAAGTAGTATTAATGGTCCTCATGCAGCTCTGTGATGTCTATTTATCTAAGAAGCTGGAATTCATCCTAGACTTCTCAATTGAGGAAGAAAATACATAGAGAGGAAGGACAGTTGTTAGGTTCAGTTGAGTTTATGGTGTCTGTAAGTTAAGTTACCTACAAGATATGTTGAGTTGAAAGTATCAATAATCTCGTTGCAGGTAACCCTTGAAAATGATACCTGAAAATGTAGATCTATAGCTTAGTAGAGAAGTCTGTTAGAGATGAATGTTTGGGAGTTGTAGAATTTGGTAGTAAAGCCATTGGCTTGAATAAAATTGTCTATAGAGGATAAAAGAGGAGCAAAGTTGTAGCTAAGGAAATGGCCAGAAGAGTTGATAAGTGTAGTCAAAACTGCAGAAAAAGAGAGAATGCTGTGCTGTGTCTGAAGCCTGGAGTAGAGGGAGTTTCAGGAAGGAATGATTAGATGATAGAGACGAATGATACTGGTTGAAGATAAAAAATAACGAGGTCATTGGATTTGAAAATAGAGCAGTTTCATTAGAGTAGTGTGAGAGTAGACATCATATTACAGTGGTTGAGGAGTGTTTGGGAAGTGAAGAAGTGGAATCAGCAAGTGTAGGCTACTCATTCAGAAGTTTTGCAATAAACAGAAGGGTTGAGAATGGACTTAAGAGAGAGGAAATTTGAATGGTTGGAGCCTGAAGGGAAGGTATCTATAAGAAAGGGAAAGTTGAGATGAGATGGGAGTAGGGGAGAGGATAACTATTTCTCTGTAAAGTAGGATGTAAGATTATCAGCTGAAAGTGAGGTGGTGGGGATGATTTAGCCAGCTTGGGGAGAATGCTAAAGGATTCATTCATTCTTTCTTTCTTTCAACACCTATTGTGCCAAGTACTTGGGACAGAATTGTGATAAAAAAATCTCTTGCCTTCTTGGAAGTTATATAGGTTAGTTAGGGAGCTAGACATTAAGCAAAGAAGAATTGTACTAATTAATATAAAATTACAACCAGGAAAAAAATACAGTCATGGTTTGTGCTATAGGGGGAGTACATGTTATTAAGAGAACATGTGATAGGGAAAGTTACCTACTCAGGTCAGAGAAGCCTTACCTAATGACGTGAAGATTGAACTGAGATTTGGAAGAAGAGGAGGTCTTAACCAGGCAAGGGAAGGAGAAGAATATTCTAAGCAGAGGAAATAGAATGTGCAAAGGTCTTATGGTGAGGAGAAGGAGCTGAAAGAAGGCAAGTATAGTTGGCATGCACAGAGGAAGGGAAAATATGGGTCAAAATGAGGCCAGGGAGATAGGACCTCACTATAGGGCCTGTAGGCCACATTAGGGTGAAAAATTAGAGGGAATGAGACTGAGGGAGGGGCAGAAGAATAGAAGTTTGTAAAGTGAAAGCATGGGACTTGTAATTAGATTTGAGTTTGAATTCTTTTTTCTACCACTGAGAACTTTTGACAAGCCTCTTGACTATTAAGCCACAATTTAAAAATGAAGTGTTACTGTCTGTTCAGTATACCTCATACAGTTGAGAATTAAACTCTAAATGAGATCATATGTGTGAAATCCCGTTGTAAGTTATGGTAACTTATACTCTTGGATAGTCCCTCTTTTCTCTCTTTATAGAGCTTAAGTATTCTGAAACTTATAAACAAAGAGGATGTGATCAGTTCCATAGACTTTTATTGAGCACTTAACTATGGGTGAGGCATTGAACTAGTCACCTTGGGTATATAAAAATGAGTAAGAAATGGGCCTTGCCCTCAAGAAACAGTGCCAGGATGGGGAGACAGCCAAACGTACAACTAAATATGTTGCAAGATACAGTTTGGTAATTTCTGAAATAGAGGTACAAAGTGGGGTGTAGAAATGGAGTGTTTGATTCCAGCTGAGAGACAGGAAAGGCCTCAGCTGGGAGAGGAAAAGGACGGAGATAATGGTAGTCAGGTTTTTTATTATGATGTCATTAATTGGGATAGGAAACAGAAAGAAAGAATAACAGCTTCTGGGGAGATGATGATTTTGGTTTTAGACACGTTAAATTTGAGGTGCTGGCCGTCTGTCCATGTTGGAAACATGACTTGGGAGATCAGGGTTAGAGGTGTATATTTGATCTAGTCTTTGTGGATTTGTTGGGTGGAGGAATGGTGGCAGGATAAACATTTACTCATCATCATCATCCTAATACACTGCATTTCATCGACTGTATGATGCCAGAGATTGTAAGATACATCATTATTTTATGTACCATTAAAAAAAAATACTATTGACTGACCTATAACACATCATTGACTGTAAGACACATTTTGATTTCAGAGTTGTTAAAATATGAGAAAATGTCCCACCATCTTAGAATCAGTGAAATACTGAACCTAACATTTAATGAGCCTTTACTCTTTGCCAACCTCTCTGCTAACAAGCATGTAAGGATTAATAACTTAATTCTTGTAATAACCTTGTTAGTTTATTATTCTCATTTTACAGATGAGGGCACTGGGCCCACAGAAATTAGTGTTTTTACATACTGTAAGGATGAATTTAGATTTTCTGCCTTACTATAAACTACAAAATTAATAATATAGAATAGTGCTTTGGAACGTGAAAAAAGTCTTATTTTATAAATAATGTTTAGGAGAAGATGACTCTGCAGTGTTGGCTGTGAATCAGAGTCTCACTATAGCTGTGGTTTCTGTTTGCTTAGGATATATTCAGGGGCAGTGTTATAGCAGGTGTTTTATAGACTGGAGAATTCATTATGGCTCTAGTTTAATAGTGTTCACAACTTAAACTCCTTTTTTCCTTGGGAGGACATGTGGTATAATGGAAAACCCAGGATTTTGGGTTCAGGAGAACTCTGTTTTGAGTCTCACTAGGTTGTGACTAAAATTTTATTTATAAGTCTCTTAACTTCAGTCGGAATCATCTTCTGTCAAATGGGAAAGATAATACCTGTGCCAGTCTCACTGGATTGGAGTGAGGTTCAAATGGACAGTAGATATAAAAAGTACTCTACAGTTTTAAAAAAGACTCAGCCAATGCACAGTGGTAGGTATAATTGTTTTGAAAAGTTTAGGAGCTGGAAACTATTCATAAAGGCTGACCTACGATATAAAACATACCTGGAAATTGCATTTGACAAGATACAACATCCATTTATGATAAAAACTCTCAATAAAATGGGAATAGAAGGAAAGTACCTCAACATAATAAAGGCCATGTATGACAAACCCACAGCTAACATCATACTCAACGGGGAAAGACTGAAAGCCATTCCTCTGAGAACAGGAACGAGGCAGGGCTGCCCACTCTCACCACTCCTGTTCAACATAGTACTGGAGGTTTTGGCCAGAGCAATTAGGCAAGAAAAAGGAATAAAAGGAATCCAAATAGGTAACGAAGAAGTGAAACTCTCACTATTTGCAGATGACATGATTGTATATATAGAAAATCCTAAAGAATCTGTTGGAAAACTATTAGAAACAATCAACAACTACAGCCAAGTCACAGGGTACAAAATCAATCTACAAAAATCAGTTGCATTTCTATATGCTAATAATGAACTAACAGAAAGAGAGCTCAAAAAGATAATAGCATTTACAATTGCATCAAAAAGAATAAAATACCTAGGAATAAATCTTACCAAGGAGGTGAAGGACCTATACAATGAGAACTACAAGACATTATTGAGGGAAATCCACGATGACATAAAGAAATGGAAAGATATCCCATGCACGTGGATTGGAAGAATAAACATAGTTAAAATGTCTATATTACCTAAAGCAATCTACAGATTCAATGCAATCCCAATCAGAATCCCAATGACATTCTTCACAGAAATAGAAAAAAGAATACTAAAATTTATATGGGGCAACAAAAGACCCCGAATAGCTAAAGAAACCCTAAAGAAAAAGAACAAAGCAGGAGGCATCACAATTCCTGACTTCAAAACATACTACAAAGCAATAGTAATCAAAACAGCATGGTACTGGTACAAAAACAGACACACAGATCAATGGAACAGAATTGAAAGCCCAAAAATAAAACCACACATATACGGACAGCTAATTTTCGACAAAGGTGCTAAGAACATGCAATGGAGAAAGGAAAGTCTCTTCAATAAATGGTGTTGGGAAAACTGGACAGCCACATGCAAAAGAATGAAAGTGGACCATGTGCTATCGCCATTCACAAAAATTAACTCCAAATGGATCAAAGACCTGAAGGTGAGACCTGAAACTATAAAACTCATAGAAGAAAATATAGGCAACACACTATTTGACATTGGTTTTAAAGGAATCTTTTCGGATGACATGCCTACCCAGACTAGGGAAACTAAAGAACAAATAAACAAGTGGGACTTTATCACATTAAAGAGCTTTTATAAGACAAATGAAACCAGAATCAAGATGAACAACCAACCAACCAGCTGGGAGAGAATATTTGCAAAACATACATCTGACAAGGGGTTGATCTCCATAATATATAAAGAACTCACACAATTGAACAACAAAAAAACAAACAACCCGATCAAAAAGTGGGCAGAGGAAATGAACAGACACTTCTCCAAGGAAGATATTCAGATGGCCAATAGGCACATGAAAAGATGCTCAACATCACTAATCATCAGGGAAATGCAAATCAAAACAACACTAAGATACCACCTCACGCCCATTAGAATGGCTATAATCACCAAGACAAAAAACAACAAATGTTGGAAAGGATGTGGAGAAACAGGAACCCTCATACACAGCTGGTGGGAATGCAAATTGGTGCAGCCTCTATGGAAAACGGTATGGAGATTCCTCAAAGAATTAAAAATAGAGATGCCCTATGATCCAGCCATCCCACTACTGGGAATCTATCCAACGCACCTGAAATCAACAATCCAAAGAGGCTTATGCACCCCTATGTTCATTGCAGCATTATTCACCATAGCCAAGAAGTGGAGGCAACCTAAGTGTCCCTCGACTGATGATTGGATTAAGAAAATGTGGTATATATATACAATGGAATACTACTCAGCCATAAAAAAAGACAAAATCGTCCCATTTGCAACAACATGGATGGGCCTGGAGCGTATTATGTTAAGTGAAATAAGCCAGAAAGAGAGAGACAAACACTGTATGATCTCACTCATATGTGGAATATAAACCAACACATGGACAGAGAAAACTGGACTGTGGTTACCAGGGCAGTGGGGGTGGGGGGTGGGCACAAGGGGTGAAGGGAGTCATATATGTGGTGATGGACAAACAAAAATGTACAACCCAAAATTTCACAATGTTAGAAACCATTAAAACATCAATAAAAAAAAATAATTAAAAAAAAAAACATACCTGGAAATTAATTGGGCTTCCACTGAAATACAGTCACCTTTCATGTAAAATGAGAAAGGTAATCATTATATTGGGATATTCTAGACCAAGTCGAGATAAAATTATAGACTTTCCTGTTTGCCTAGGTCTGGCAAAGTGCTGGTCTGCTGGCTTTAGGCAAATGGTAGTTGAAGATTGTAACATCTGCTAGTCTTGAATGTATCTAGTTAAGAGAACTGTCATGTTGGTACCTGAATTTAGTATATATATATTAGTTTTTGTTGTTGTGGATTCAACAGGAGTTGTATTCAAGAGACTAAGATCCTGTGTTATATATGAAGTTAGCCTAATATGCCTTACTGTTTTCACCTGAAGCACAATACAGCCTTAGAGAATACATAGTAAGGTATTGTGTACACCATGTTTTGTTGCTTACAAAGATAGATAAACAGATGTGTTGCTTCCAACTAGTTTGCACTCTTACAGGAAAGACAGATATGAGAGAATGTAACTGTGATATAGAACAGACTATGATAAGTGACATTGTTGGAGGAACAACTAAAATAGGACAGATTTCATCTGGGAGGTGGTAAGTGAAAGCTTTTTGGTGACAATTATTTTTTTTCGTTATAAGAGCAATATATGCTCACTTTAGAAATTTTGGAAAATACTTCATCAAGAGGAAAATTAAAGGTCATAATTCCACTGGTCTTGTCTTCTCTGTAATGTGTGTGTGTGTGTGTGTATATATATATATAAACTTTTTTCTTTTATATAAAATTACATCGTACTGTATATACGATTTATCCTGATTTCTTTTTCTTAGTGGAATATTATCATATAGATTAGAATTTGACAGGGCTTCTCTGGGTTTACATCTTTAGTTTTTGGAAACTGGAAAGGATCTTTTAGAAATCTCTAGTAAGCTAAAAGTTGCCAATGTACCAATGTAATGATCATTTGAAATTATGATAGCTTATAAACTGGTATTTGAAAATGTGTATGAAAAATCAAACAGAATACAAAGGAATATATTAATTGCTGCATCAATAATTCCAATCTGCTCACTGTTAAGAGATCATTGTGATGAAATAAACCACAATGCATAAATCACTGAATATTTGATATTTGAGTGTTGGTTGCAAACACATCTGCGGTGTTGGTACCTGTTGCTCGGTTGGAAGGACCCAGCCACTCTGGCAGCACTCCAGTCCAGAGTCCCTCACAGCCTCAGCCTCTGTGGATAACAGGTGTTTCTTGCTATGCTCTATAAATGCTGTTTCTATACTGTCCAGAAAACTTGCTTTCTACCTTTCTTGAGATCTAGATCTGTACTCTCTTGCAACCGGAGAAAGGAGGTAAGCTATTAGAAAACCCCACGCTTGTGCACACACATACACATATTAATGACTTGAATTCTAGCTTGCAGCCAGTTGGAGGTAGCTTAAACAGGACCACAAAATCTTTCACATAGTAAGTAATGTTCAATAAACATTTGATTTGATTTAATGTGTGTATATATCAGCAATTAATAACCTGTGGGCTTCCCTGTGGGATATTTGATGGATTTTAATAAAGACCAAGATCTAGTTATGATTTATGTGCAAGATAAGAGATTTTACTATAATGGCTTTAGGTATTGAAGTTAAAACATTAAGCTGAGTGAATTAAATAATGTCCTAATTTTTCTTTACACTCCACTACAGCCTGGAAGAGTTAGTTGCGTAATGAAGGAATTAATTAGGTGGATAGACGGCTAGACTGACTTTGTGTTGTCCTTGTATAACTAAGCTTGAATTATTTCTGATAAATAGTAACCATAGAAATCTGATTGTGTATTAATGTCAACAAATGAGGTTTGTTTAGACAACATTTTAAAAGATATATTTGAACACTTGTACATTTTCAATTATAACCTGGACTGTGTTTACTTTAGAATTAGTCATTGGCTTTGTTGAAGTTTGACGTAAGAACTTGTTTGTCTTTTGGTTTGAGAAGGAGCTTATAGGTAATAAATTTTGTTGATTCTTCCAGAAATTAATCTTTTTTAAGGATAGCATAGCATATTTATGTATACTTCATCAGTGTTCTCTTTATGATAAATAGCTATGAAGTAAAATAGAAGCTTAGCAGTGATATGAGTTTTTCAGAAATGTATGTGAACGAATGAAATCGTAGGTATATTACTGGTTTGCAACTTCGGTTTTGTTTATTACTCTATCCACACCACTATGTTTTAACAATTTATTTTTCTTTGGCTTGGTTCATATGGGCATAAATTGAAGCATTAACTGTTTGAGTTGGTGTGGGTTTGGTATTAATACTGCAGGGAGAAAGCTGTGGACTGCAACTGTGGGCTTTTGAATCTGTGTTTGAATTTCAGATTTCACTATTTATTAGATCTTGGGCAAGTTACTTAACCTCTCTTTGTTTTGGTTAATCTGTAAAGTGGAAATTGTACACTCCATAGCAGTGTTTTTTCAAACTGTAGGCACGATTCATTAGTCCTGAAATCAGTTTAGTGGGTGACCAGCATTAGGAGAAAAAGATACAGAATAGAGTTGTAGCTAATAACGGAAAGTATTGTTTTATGAGACTTTTGTCTTATAATATTACAAACTTACATAATACATATGTATGTAAGCAGGTGGGAACTTTTTTGCAGTATGAGCTATGTTTCTTACCCTAGGCTGGGTTAAAAAAAAGTTTGATAAACATTGTTCTATATGTTTATTGTTCTATAAAGTCATTGTTAGGATTAAGTGCCTAGCATAGCTCCTGTTTCATAGATAGGCATTGAAAGAAAGATGGCCTTGGAGAAGTCTTATGGATATTTTGGCACATTGTTTCGGGGTGCAGAGAGCAATGAATTTCCTAATAACTAGGGCTTAACCTACTTTGGTGATGTTCCAGGCTTTCTTGTAAGATGAAAATTCAGTTCAGTGTTGACATAGATTAAAATACATAAAGTAGAATTATTGAGTGTCTGTTTCATAATATGGAACCACATCTTCAACCTAGACATTTTCCTTTGTAAATGTGAATCTGCCTCCTTACTATGTATGTTATTTGCCGATTGCTCTTCCAGGATAAGTCACAGTGTTGGTGATTAACCTTGAGAGGCCACTGTGTTTCTCAGGTGGACTTCTGTTACAGTTGTGCTTCAGTGCCTTAGCTTGGCTCCTGCCCTTGTTGCGTTACAGATGTCTTCTGCTGAATTATCATAAGCAATTTCTTGAGGGTTCTGGTTAGCCAGTTTTAGTACTTATTTAGATCTGTTCTACTAGACATTGTAAGGCTGCATTCTAGATTTCTAGATCCTCAGTATGCTCTTGTCCAGCACTGTTAGATAGAACTTTCTGCGATGATGAAAATGTTCCATCTTGGTGCTCTTTAAGATGGTGGCCACTAGTGCACATGAAGCTGTTGAGCTTTTGAAATGTGACTAGTATGACCTGGGGACTGAATCTTTAATTTTATTTAATTTTTAATTTTTTAAATTTTTTTGCTGAGAAAGATTCGCCCTGAGTTAACATCTGCCGCCAATGTTCCTCGTCTTTTGCTTGAGGGATATTAGCCCAGAGCTAACATCTGTGCCAATGTTCCTCTGTTTTGTATGTGAGTTGCCACCATAGCATAACTGACGAGTGGTATATGTCCGTGCTCAGGATCTGAACCTGCGAACCCAGGCCACCAAAGCAGAGCATGCTGAACTTAACCACTATGCCATGGGGCCAGCCTCAATTTTATTTAATTTTGATTAAGTTAAAATAGGCACATGTGGCTGCTGGCTACCGTATTGGACAGAGCAGCTCTAGTCTATTGAAAAGAATGCTAGGTTTGGGGCCGGCCCCGTGGCGTAGCAGTTAAGTGCACGTGCTCCCCTGCTGGCGGCCGGGGTTCAGATCCCGGGTGCGCACCAACGCACCGCTTGTCAGGCCATGCTGTGGTGGTGTCCCACATAAAGTGGAGGAAGATCGGCATGGATGTTAGCTCAGGGCCAGTCTTCCTTAGCAAAAAGAGGAGGATTGGCATGGATGTTAGCTCGGGGCTGATCTTCCTCACAATAAATAAATAAATAAAACAATGCTAGGTTTGATTACTAGACATTACTGAATTTCCTGAGTGTAAAGGGGACTAGTAATTCTTGCCCTAACCATCTCTAGGGATCCTAGGGAGAAGTTAAAAAATATATTAAAGCCTGTTGAGAAAAGACCAGTCGTATGGGATATTATGTATTAAGAGCTACAAAACTGTGCTGCTTACTTGGCTGCAATTCTGCTTAGGACTTTATCCTAAGAAAGTAAAATTTTTATACATCCTTGATTATCTGGAAGGATAGTCATCAAAGGTTATTTATAGTTATCTTAGTTTGCTAGGGCTGCTGTAACAAAGTACCACAGACTGGGTGGCTTAAACAACAGAAATTTATTGTCTCACAGTTCTGGAGGCTGGAAGTCTAAGCTCAAGGTGTCTGCAGGGTTGGTTCCTTGTGAGGGCTGTGAGAGAGAATCTGTTCCATGCTTCTCCCCAGCTTCTACTGGCTTGCTGGCAATCTGTGGCATTCCTTGGCTTGTAGAAGCATCTCTGCCTTCATCTTCACATGGTCTTCTCCTTGCGTGCATGTCTCTGTGTCCAAATTTCCCCTTTTTATAATGATACCAATCATAATGGGTTAGGGTCCACCCTAACGACTAGCCCTGGTGGTCTAGGGATTAAGATTTGGCACTCTCACTGCTGCGGCCTGGGTTCTTTTCTCACTCAGGGAACCATACTGTTCCCTGTCTGTCGGTTGTCATATTGTGGTGGCTGCATGTTCCTGTGATACTGAAAGCTATGCCACTGAGATTTCAAATACCAGCAGGGTCACCCATGTTGGACAGGTTTCTGCAGAGCTTCCAGACTAAAACAGACTAGGAATAAGGACCTGGCCACCTGCTTCCAAAAAAATTGGCTATGAAAACCCTATGAATAGCAGCGGAGCATTGTTTGAGATAGTGCAGGAAGGTGAGAGGATGGCCCAAAAAGACCTGACTCTGCTGTACACAGGGTTGCTAGGGGTCAGAATCCACTCCAAGGCACTAACAACAACTAATGACTTCATCTTAACTAATTACATCAGCAATGACCCTATTTCCGAATAAGGTCACGTTTCGAGTTGCTGGGGGTGAGAACTTCAACGTGTGAATTTTAGGAAGACACAGTTCAACCCATAACAATAATATTTGATCATTGAAAGCATGGTAAAAGTCCTGTAGGAGAGCTGTCTTAGCGTAGGCTGCTACAACAAAATACCACGGCCTGGGTGGCTGAAACGACAGACATTTATTTTTCACAGTTCTGGAGACTGGACGGTCCAAGATCAAGTTTCCAGCATGGTTGAGTTCTTGGTAAAGGCCCTCTTGGCTTGCAGATGGCCATCTTCTCACTGTGTCCTCACATGGTTGAGAGGGAGAGAGAGCTAACTTTCTGGTCTCTTCATATAAGGACACTAATCCCATCATGAGGACCCCACCCTCATGACCTCATCTAAATCTAATTACCCCAAAAGGCCTCACCTGCAAATACCATCACATTGAGGGTTAGTGCTCCAACATATGAATTTTGAGGGTGATACCGGCTCAATACAAGGTTGACATAAGGGAATCCATATTGTAGAAAAGAAACCATATTGTAACTTTGAATGACCTCTGATTAACTGACATGCTCTGTGGACTTTACGGCCCTTCCCAGCTGCAGTGACTTGATAACTTGGGTCCTTTGAGTTCCTTAGGAATGTGATGACCCCTGGGCAGAGAGTCTATGGTGATGGCCATCATCAAGGACAACTAAAAGATCAGGGTATAGAGAGTTGCTCTGATCTCTGATGCATATCCAATAAAACAAAAGACTATCAGGAACTAAGACAAGATATCTGCCTCCACCTGGAGATCACATGGATGCCCCACCCTGAGATGAGATGCCTCCCCCACCCAGAGACCTTCCCCCTATATAACTGGCCTATAATCTTTGTTCTGTAAGATGGTTCTTTCAGACATTAGTTGGCCATCTTCCCTCTTGCTAGCAAGCTGTAATAAAAAGTCTTTTCTCTCCTACCTTCTTGCCTGTTGACTATTGACATGTCTTGCGGTGGGTAGATGACCCCTGTCTTGAGCGGTAACACTTTGGTGACCACAAAGGGACCTTAAGTCCTGCTCGTGGCCAGTCGACCTCAGACGGGCACCCTGTTGGGTAAGTCCGTCGTGGCTGCTGAGGCTCTCTTTGTCTCGGGGAACTGCCCTTCCTGCTTTCCTGTACCGACACCGGCTGCCTCCTGAGACTGATTTTAGTAGGAAGAGAAATGGCTACATCTGGTGAGTTGACGGGCTCAATCTGGAATAGGGTAAGTTGCCTCAAGGATGCTCATGAACTCCTTTCCCCTTCATCTGGGGTCCTTCCATTTATGGCAGGGCAATCTGGGGTCCAATAGGACTCTCTGGGTGGGCACTCGGAGTGGGAACAGTTGTAGGACTTTTTACCCTAAATCTGGGAACTAGTTCACTGGTGTCTGGTTTTTCTGTGTCAGTGTCCATGTCTGTATCGGTAAATAGCTTAAAATTGGGTATTTGGGGACTGAGTTTCTGGGTGAGCATAACAAACTCTCTTTAGAAATTGCCTTGTTTATTATGGCCATCTTGAGAAAAGCCCCCTAAAATGGGGATAACTGTAAACAGCTGGGAAGATAACCTGGGATTATTTTAAGTTACAGTGGCCATTTTTGGCTCCTTTTGAGCTTTTGAACCAAGAAACAAAGAAATCTTTACAGAAGCAAAGGCTCCATCCCTGGGAGCTCCCCTCTGGTTTCCAGGCCTAATCACCCTGGCGACTCCAAGTAGGGTGCCCTCTCTTGGTGGTTCTGGTTTCTGTTAATTTGTTTGGGCGACCTGGGGTGATTTCCAGGTTGGCCCCTAGGTCAGTCATTTGACTGGCAATCTGGAACCCTGTTATGTCTCCTGTCAAGAACCCGTTGAGTATTTTAGGCTCCTACTGATTCAGTTATGGGGACAAGAGACTCGTAATTTATTCTGTAAACTGTCCTTTAGGGTTGTGTGCCCCAGCATGGGAACTGTTGTTTGTGTGACCCTTATCTTGATAATGCTTGGGAAGAGGCCATGAGGGCGAGGCCTGATCACCTCTTTCCTTTCTGTGCCTGTCTCGTTCGTTACCTCCTCTTGTCAGCAGGTCGAGGTTAAGGTCAGGCTGGACCTCGACAGAACGTGGACCTTCTGTAAAACTGAAAACTTAAAACCTTTTGCCAGGGACTTAACTCAACCCCAGTATTGGGAGCCCCAGCCCCCAGCCTGCTCCAAGTTTTTGCCTCTTGCCTACGTGGCTTGCCTTGTGGCTCAGGAAATAAGTGCCTGGGATAAGTGGGACTTGACTAAATCTTATAACTACATTGATGCCCGCAGTGGGGCTCTGCACCCTTCTCTGGCATGCTGTCAGTGGGACACCAGCTTTACTGCCATGGGGAATGCCCCAAACATCCCTGAAGTCTCACCCATCGGGTGCATTTTAACTAATTAGAAACATTTTCAATTGGGTGGGTTATGCCCCACAAACTCCATCTTGGAGAAAACTTGAGTGGTTTCTCTGTGCCTTTGTGAGGTAGTTGGACAGGTAGATCAACCTGTAATGTCATTTGAGTTATAACCCAATTTCTGAGAAATCAAGAGCAATTGTCCTTAAAAAAAATAAAATCCTTGGGGCTGGCCTGGTGGAGGTTAAGTTTGTGTGCTCTGCTTCGGCAGCCTGGGGTTTGTGGGTTTGGATCCCGAACGTGGACCTGTGTACCGCATGTCGGGCCACACTGTCGCAGCATCCTATATAAAGTAGAGGAAGATGGGCACAGGTGTTAGCCCAGGGCCAATCTTCCTCACCAAAAAAGAGGAGGATTGGCAACAGATGTTAGCTCAGGGCTAATCTTCCTCAAAAAAAAAAATCCGTGTAAGACTGGAAAAGCAGCTCTAGAGGCAGTTTAGGTTCCACACATTTCCCTTATCTCAAAGAGCTTACCAACGCTCCAGGGAATATCTAGTCCACCACCAGTTCCTAAGGCTGAATAAAAAAAAAGGGGGGGGGGGGGGAAACAGCCATAAGAGCACCCTTGCCAAAAATCTAGCATCTTGAATGTCTTCTCTACAAATATTGGTAAAAAGCCTTAAAAGAAAATTTGGATTCATAACAAGGGAGCTTTGTATTACTGTACCTGGTTCATGGCAGTAATTTTAAACCAGTAGCTATGCAGTCTGTGTGTGTGTGTGTGTGTGTGTGTGTGTGTGTGTGTGTGTGTCTGTATGTCTGTTATAAATGTGAGATATTTTTCTACCTCCAAATAGTATGGCAAAAATTAAGAGCTCTATTGAAATCGGCTTAAAGTAAGTCCTTACATAAATTCTAAATGTAATAGAAATTAACCTGAATGTCTTTCAAGTTAACATGATATAAATTAATCTTTGGTACCTGAAAGGTTAGTTAAGTTTGTTGGTTTGATTGAAATAGGCATGTCCTCAGAGTTGTATTTGTATATGATGCCAACAGGCAGCCTGGGTTTACTAGTCAAATAATCTTGTGTTATCTGTTACAAATTTGTCAGTGGAATAATAGCTTCAAATGATAGCTAATTTTGTCTAACATCTCATGAAGTTTTTCTGTTGTTATCTAAACATAAGTGTTTGGAAACAAATTATTTAGATAGATGAAAATGAGTAAGAGTTTTTGGATATAATAATTATGTTTTATGGTCTATATACTTGAAAGAACAGCTTCCAAATTCTTTTTGGTAACTTAAAACTTTACAGTTTCGCTAAATTAAGTTAAATGATAAAAATTTGATGAGTATCTGGGTCATTTTCAAATAAGATAAAATGTTGAAACTTTATTGCTAAATGTATCTAAGTTTATCTACTTTTGACTTCTTATTACAGAG
This sequence comes from Diceros bicornis minor, assembly GCF_020826845.1. Classification (NCBI taxonomy): domain Eukaryota; kingdom Metazoa; phylum Chordata; class Mammalia; order Perissodactyla; family Rhinocerotidae; genus Diceros; species Diceros bicornis. The sequence continues at coordinate 3,543,377 of NC_080767.1, forward strand.
AAACTAAAGTATATTTGGGTCTGTTAGTGAACACGCCTTGTGTTTTATTACTATGAAGTAGAATGTTTCTAGAAATTATGAAAAGTGTTTAGAATGGTAATGTAAAAAAAATTGCTTCCTTAGTTTTTACTTAAAAATTAAGGTATCTAAGGGTTAAAAATTCTATTATGTGATTAAAGCTACTAAAAATTAAGGAAAGTATGTTTATATTCAAGGAAAGATGTATGTTTTCAGTAAAGAAGATGTAAATAATGGAAATATTTTTGTTTCATCAAGAAAGATAAATTTGCCTTAAATTACTAGAAGGGAAGAAAGGAAGGCATGGGACAAATTCTGAATGTAAAAAGTAAGTGATAGAAAGTTTGTGAAAGTAAAACCCTGAGGAGTTTTGTGCATGGTCAAGTTGGCTAAGATTAAACTAAATCCAATTAAGTAAATGAGTTTTAATGTCAAAAAGTAAGCTTGTGCAAAATTAAAATTTGGTGTTCTTTCTCTTAAAAGGATAATTTTCTTGAACTTTTTTTCGTTTGCTCTTGATAAAGAGGTTATGAAAGGTTTTTCTTTACCTTTGAGTAAGTCTACCTAAAAGACAGAAAAACTATGTTTTGTTAAAATAATTTCCTATGTTCAAAAGACTGAGGTCTTTCTATTAAGATTTTTTTTTTACTGTTTTAACTCTCTGTTTGCCCTTGACTGTTTCTCTTGTCATTTTGATTGAATGGATAACTGAGCATTGTTTCACAGTGAGCATTGTTTCCTACTTGATCAAGTGTTTTAAAACCTTTTGATAACCCTTGAGTCACCCCTCAGGTTAAACAAGAAAACAGCAAATTGACAAGATTAGCTTCTTTTCATAACAGGTTGGAAAGGTAATCTTATTGAATATTTACCAGTAACCCTCAGGTACTGGGCTTCAAAACTAATTCCTAATCCTTTATGTATTTTATTTTACCAGATCTTTTTAACTATTTCCACCTTTACTATGTAAATGCAAGCCACCATCATCTTTTGTCTGGACCACTGCAGACAAAGCTTTGGCTTTCCACCACATCTTCTTTTTTCCATTTATGCTCCCTGGAGGTACAGTCTCCGAACAGCAGTCAGAGCTATCTTCTAAAAACGTAAATCAGATTGCGTCACTTGTCTACCCTGATCTTCTAATGGCTTCTAGTGTGTATTTCTCACTTTTTAAGTTGGTTCCATTCCTGGGTTAGGAGAGCTGACATTGTGATACTGAGGGATTCTTTTGTAAAGTATTTCTACTCCCCCACCCCCAAACACACATACATACACACAATATACCTAGAAGAACTTTGTTAGCAGCAGTCAGAAAAGCTTCACAAGAGAGGAACAGATATTTTTTAAGAACTCAGATCCAATTAAAACATTCATATGAAGGTCCTTATACCCTTCCACGTCTCTCATCCAGTTCCTCAGGAAGGCCCTCTAGTGTACATGCATGACATGTAGTGGAGTCACCCACCGAGCCCATCTCTATGTCTGAGGGAGGAAATGAGGAGATTACTAAGTTCCTTATGCCTCTTCCCCTCAAAATGGAGGAAGCTAACAAGGATACCTACAGAAAAGATATCCATGCTATCCACACTGGGAAGATGGCAACCTACCATAGTGCTTAAGACTGTAGATAGGTCTTGAAGTCAGGCTGCCTGATTTGAATCCTAGCTCTATGGCTTACTGGCTGTATAACCTTGAACAAATTGCTTAAATCTCTCTAAGACCCAGTCTCCTTATCTGTAATGTGGAAATAATACTACTGCTTATCTTATAAAGTTTCTGTAGAGATTAAGTGAGCATTTAAAGGATTCAGTGACATTAGTGTGTTTTCAGAAATGTTAGTTGTAGTTACTGTTTTTACAGTTCTCACTGTCATCACTGTAGTCCGGTCCCATTCCAAGGGATGTCTTGTGTTTACCTCCATTGTAGCATTTATGTTGTAACTTTGCATTTCTACATCTGTTTTCTCACGGTCTTTAAAAGACTGATTTTTAAATTTGTGTTCCACTGGTGCCTAGTATACTTGCCACACAATATACATTTGGGTTAACCTGAAAAAGATTAATGTTTGAGTTCCTCTAAATTAGTGGCACTTGATACAGAGAACACAGACTTACAAAATCTGGATAAAACATAAGCAAGCTTTAATGCTGCCTCCCAAGATCAATTGGGAGAAGGGGACAATTCCTTTGTCAAATATGGAAATTGAAGGTTATATTTTTCGTTATATGCCAACATCAAAGAAGGTTGGGTAGAATTCTTCTGATAGCCTTTGGATCCCCAAAGAACCTGAGTCGTTCACCTACCAGTTCCATTGTCTCAAGCTGTCCCACAGAAATGGCCTTTGGTCCTTTTGTTTTATGGGCACAACTAGGTATGATCTTGACTCTTTAATATGTCCAGGCATTTTGGGACTGGGCATAGATAATCCATTGATCTTTAAAAAATACAGAAATAAAAAGCCAATCACGTTTATATTTTAGATGTAGAATTGGCGTCTAAACTCAAAACTGCTTTATTATAATTAGATTATATCAACCAATTTCATATCTAAGGCCTATAGAGTTCTAATTATGTGAAGGAATCGTTAGTCTGGTTACTAAAGAAAGTCTTGTTGCAAAAAGGTTTTGTGGTATTTGAGGGAGTGTTACAGATTCCCAAAAAGGAATTGTCTCAGGGGCCTCTTACCAAGATTACACTCAAAAAATTTTGGAGAGAGGCCGGCTTGGTGGCTCACCGGTTAAGTGCATGCACTCTGCTTCAGCGGCCCGGGGTTTGCAGGTTCAGATCCCGGGCACGCAAAAGACGCACCACTTGTCAAGCCATGCTGTGGCGGCGTCCTATATAAAGTGGAGGAAAATGGGCACGGATGTTAGCCCAGGGCCAGTCTTCCTCAGCAAAAAAAGAGGAGGACTGGCATTGGATGTTAGCTCAGGGCTGATCTTCCTCACCAAAAAAAAAAAAGAAAAATTTTGGAGAAATAATCTGATCAATTAAAAAAAGAATCCTGTTCTTAAAGAACTTTGCCCATTATAGGAGTTAAGATTTTGATATAAATAACTGCTGAGGGGATAGAAAGCAAGAGGTGCATGAGGTACATATAAACTGCTGTGAGAATTTGGAGCAGGGAGACAGTATTTTTGACTGACAGCATTTGTTTGGGAAAAAAAATCAGGGGACTTTTAGTTTGGAGACATAATATTTGTGTTTTGTGTTGAAGAACGAGGAATATTTTGAACATGTGGAAATGAAGTGTACTGTGAATGTCCTTGTTAAGGGCAAGAGTCATATATTTATTAAGGTATTTTCTTTTTCACATAGTCTACTTTTGCCATTTTTGCTAACAGTATTAATCATCATCATCATAATAGCTGACATTTATTGACTGCTACTCTATGCCAGAATTGGTTCTAAGTGCTTTACATTTATTAACTCAGTCCTCATGTACTGTTATCTGTGTTTTAAAAGGAATGAAACATGAGACAGATTAAGTAACTTTCCCAAAATCACACAGCTAATAAATGCAAGTAGCTTGGATTCTAAACTCTGTAGTCAGATTCTAGGACCAACCACAACTGACTGTTAAGCTAAATGTTTTCTCTGTATAATCTTTTTCCCCTGCTTTGTTCTTTCCTGCCAGACATTGCTTTTTATTTCTTTTACATTTTTATCCAAGTTATATGTGCATATAGTTTGAAGAGTCAATCAGTCAGCACTATAAATTTTGTTGGGGCAAATAGCAGTCCACCCTCCTTCCTAGCAGAAGTTTCTTTCTTTTTTTTTTTTTTTATTGATGTTTTAATGGTTTCTAACATTGTGAAATTTTGGGTTGTACATTTTTGTTTGTCCATCACCACATATATGACTCCCTTCACCCCTTGTGCCCACCCCCCACCCCCACTGCCCTGGTAACCACAGTCCAGTTTTCTCTGTCCATGTGTTGGTTTATATTCCACATATGAGTGAGATCATACAGTGTTTGTCTCTCTCTTTCTGGCTTATTTCACTTAACATAATACGCTCCAGGCCCATCCATGTTGTTGCAAATGGGACGATTTTGTCTTTTTTTATGGCTGAGTAGTATTCCATTGTATATATATACCACATTTTCTTAATCCAATCATCAGTCGAGGGACACTTAGGTTGCCTCCACTTCTTGGCTATGGTGAATAATGCTGCAATGAACATAGGGGTGCATAAGCCTCTTTGGATTGTTGATTTCAGGTGCGTTGGATAGATTCCCAGTAGTGGGATGGCTGGATCATAGGGCATCTCTATTTTTAATTCTTTGAGGAATCTCCATACCGTTTTCCATAGAGGCTGCACCAATTTGCATTCCCACCAGCTGTGTATGAGGGTTCCTGTTTCTCCACATCCTTTCCAACATTTGTTGTTTTTTGTCTTGGTGATTATAGCCATTCTAATGGGCGTGAGGTGGTATCTTAGTGTTGTTTTGATTTGCATTTCCCTGATGATTAGTGATGTTGAGCATCTTTTCATGTGCCTATTGGCCATCTGAATATCTTCCTTGGAGAAGTGTCTGTTCATTTCCTCTGCCCACTTTTTGATCGGGTTGTTTGTTTTTTTGTTGTTCAATTGTGTGAGTTCTTTATATATTATGGAGATCAACCCCTTGTCAGATGTATGTTTTGCAAATATTCTCTCCCAGCTGGTTGGTTGGTTGTTCATCTTGATTCTGGTTTCATTTGTCTTATAAAAGCTCTTTAATGTGATAAAGTCCCACTTGTTTATTTGTTCTTTAGTTTCCCTAGTCTGGGTAGGCATGTCATCCGAAAAGATTCCTTTAAAACCAATGTCAAATAGTGTGTTGCCTATATTTTCTTCTATGAGTTTTATAGTTTCAGGTCTCACCTTCAGGTCTTTGATCCATTTGGAGTTAATTTTTGTGAATGGCGATAGCACATGGTCCACTTTCATTCTTTTGCATGTGGCTGTCCAGTTTTCCCAACACCATTTATTGAAGAGACTTTCCTTTCTCCATTGCATGTTCTTAGCACCTTTGTCGAAAATTAGCTGTCCGTATATGTGTGGTTTTATTTTTGGGCTTTCAATTCTGTTCCATTGATCTGTGTGTCTGTTTTTGTACCAGTACCATGCTGTTTTGATTACTATTGCTTTGTAGTATGTTTTGAAGTCAGGAATTGTGATGCCTCCTGCTTTGTTCTTTTTCTTTAGGGTTTCTTTAGCTATTCGGGGTCTTTTGTTGCCCCATATAAATTTTAGTATTCTTTTTTCTATTTCTGTGAAGAATGTCATTGGGATTCTGATTGGGATTGCATTGAATCTGTAGATTGCTTTAGGTAATATAGACATTTTAACTATGTTTATTCTTCCAATCCACGTGCATGGGATATCTTTCCATTTCTTTATGTCATCGTGGATTTCCCTCAATAATGTCTTGTAGTTCTCATTGTATAGGTCCTTCACCTCCTTGGTAAGATTTATTCCTAGGTATTTTATTCTTTTTGATGCAATTGTAAATGCTATTATCTTTTTGAGCTCTCTTTCTGTTAGTTCATTATTAGCATATAGAAATGCAACTGATTTTTGTAGATTGATTTTGTACCCTGCGACTTGGCTGTAGTTGTTGATTGTTTCTAATAGTTTTCCAACAGATTCTTTAGGGTTTTCTATATATACAATCATGTCATCTGCAAATAGTGAGAGTTTCACTTCTTCGTTACCTATTTGGATTCCTTTTATTCCTTTTTCTTGCCTAATTGCTCTGGCCAAAACCTCCAGTACTATGTTGAACAGGAGTGGTGAGAGTGGGCAGCCCTGCCTCGTTCCTGTTCTCAGAGGAATGGCTTTCAGTCTTTCCCCGTTGAGTATGATGTTAGCTGTGGGTTTGTCATACATGGCCTTTATTATGTTGAGGTACTTTCCTTCTATTCCCATTTTATTGAGAGTTTTTATCATAAATGGATGTTGTATCTTGTCAAATGCCTTCTCTGCGTCTATTGAGACGATCATGTGGTTTTTATTCTTTGTTTTGTTGATGTGATGTATCACGTTGATTGATTTGCAGATGTTGAACCATCCCTGCGTCTTTGGTATAAATCCCACTTGATCATGGTGTATGATCTTTTTAATATATTGTTGTATTCGGTTTGCCAATATTTTGTTGAGGATTTTTGCATCAATGTTCATCAGTGATATTGGCCTGTAATTTTCTTTCTTTGTATTGTCTTTGTCTGGTTTTGGTATCAGGGTGATGTTGGCCTCATAGAATGATTCAGGAAGTGTTCCATCTTCCTCTTTTTTTGGAATAGTTTGAGGAGGATGGGTATTAAATCTTCTTTGAATGTTTGGTAAAATTCACTGGAGAAGCCATCTGGTCCTGGACTTTTATTTTTTGGGAGGTTTTTGATTACTATTTCAATCTCTTTACTTGTGATTGGTCTATTCAGATTCTCCATTTCTTCTTGGTTCAATTTTGGGAGGTTGTATGAGTCTAAGAATTTATCCATTTCTTCTAGATTGTCCAATTTGTTGGCATATAATTTCTCATAGTATTCTCTTATAATCCTCTGTATTTCTGTGGTATCCGTTGTAATTTCTCCTCTTTCATTTCTAATTTTATTTACTTGAGCGTTTTCTCTTTTTCTTAGTAAGCCTGGCTAAGGGTTTGTCGATTTTGTTTATCTTCTCGAAGAACCAACTCTTTGTTTCATTAATTCTTTCTACTGATTTTTTGGTCTCAATATCATTTATTTCTGCTCTGATTTTTATTATTTCTCTCCTTCTGCTGGCTTTGGGCTTTGTTTGTTCTTCTTTTTCTAGTTCTGTTAGGTGTAATTTAAGGTTGCCTATTAGGGCTTTTTCTTGTTTGTTAAGGTGGGCTTGTATCGCTATGAGTTTCCCTCTCAGGACCGCTTTTGCTGCAGCCCATATGGTTTGATATGGCATGTTATCATTTTCATTTGTTTCCAGATAGTTTTTGATTTCTCCTTTAATTTCATCAATGATCCATTGGTTGTTCAGTAGCATGTTGTTTAATCTCCACATTTTTGTCACTTTCCCAGTTTTTTTTTCCTGGTTCATTTCCAGTTTCATAGCCTTATGGTCTGAAAAGATGCTTGTTATGATTTCAATCTTCTTAAATTTATTGAGGCTTGCTTTGTTTCCCAACATATGGTCTATCCTAGAGAATGTTCCATGCGCGCTTGAGAAGAATGTGTAGTCAGCTGTTTTTGGGTGGAGTGCTCTGTATATGTCTACTAGGTCCATCTCGTCCAGTTTTTCATTTAAGTCTAATATTTCTTTATTAACTTTTTGTCTGGATGATCTATCCATTGCTGTAAGTGGGGTGTTAAGATCCCCTACTATTATTGTGTTGTTGTTGATTTCTCCTTTTAGGTTTGTTAATAGTTGTTTTATGTACGTTGGTGCTCCTATGTTGGGTGCATATATATTTATAAGTGATATGTCTTCTTGATGGAGTGTCCCTTTTATCATTATGTATTTCCCTACTTTGTCTGTCTTAACCTGTTTTATCTTGAAGTCTACTTTGTCTGATATGAGTATGGCAACACCTGCTTTCTTTCGTTTGCCATTAGCTTGGAGTATTGTCTTCCATCCTTTCACTCTGAGCCTGTGCTTGTCTTTAGTGCTAAGATGTGTTTCCTGAAGGCAGCATATTGTTGGGTCTTGCTTTTTAATCCATCCTGCCACTCTGTATCTTTTGATTGGAGAGTTCAATCCATTTACATTTAGGGTAATTATTGAAATATGAGGGCTGAATGTTGCTGTTTTGTCACTTATTTTCTGGTTCTTTTGCATTTCCTTTGTTTCTTGTCCCATTTGTTTTGGACTGCCAATTCAGTTTGGTTGTTCTGTCTTATGATTCTTCTAGTTTTCTCTTTGTTTATCATATGTGGTTTTGCTTTGATTATTTGTTTAGTGGTTACCTTGAGGTTTGGGCAAAAAATCTTGTGTATGAGATAGTCCATTATCTGATAGCCTCCTATTTCCTTATACTAAGTCAATTCAGTCACTTTCCTCTTCCCCTTCTAAGTTGCTCTTGTTATACCTTATTCTATCTTGTGTTGTGGCTGTGTGTTTACAGTGATGAGGTTAAATTTATTTTTGGTGAATTTCTTCCTTTGATCTTTGAGTTTAGTAAAGTGGTTGCTAACCTATTCCGGTAAAGATCTACTATTTCTCTGATTTTGGCTACCTACTTTTCTCCTTACTCCAAGCTTTGTGTTCCCTTTCGCTTCTTTTTTTCAGGCCTGCGGGCCTTCTTGAGTATTTCTTGTAATGGGGGTCTCGTGGCCATGAACTCCCTTAGCTTTTGTTTATCTGGGAGAGTTACTATTTCTCCATCATATTTGAAGGATATTTTTGCTGGATAGAGTATTCTTGGCTGAAAGTTTTTGTCTTTTAGTATTTTGAATATATCATTCCAGTCTCTTCTAGCCTGAAAAGTTTCTGTTGAGAAATCCGCTGAGAGCCTGATGGGAGTTCCTTTGTACGTTATTTTTTGTTTTTGTCTAGCTGCCCTTAATATCGTTTCTTTGTCGTTGACCCTGGCTAGCCTTACCACTAGGTGTCGTGGTGAAGGCCTTTGTCTATTAATATATATAGGTGTCCTGTTGGCTTCGCTTACTGGTATTTCCTGCTCCTTCCCCAGATTTGGGAAATTTTCAGCTATTATTTCCTTGAATAGGCTCTCTGTTCCTCTTTCCCTCTCCTCTCCCTCAGGAATACCTATAATTCTTATGTTACATTTTCTAATAGAGTCAGATATTTCTCGGAGTCTTTCTTCATTTCTTTTTAGTCTTAGTTCTCTCTCTTCTTCCATCTGGAGTATATCTGTATTCCTATCCTCTGAAGTGCTAATTCTTTCCTCCATACTGTCAGCTCTGTTCTTTAAAGATTCCAGATTCTCCTTTATCTCCTGCATCGTGTTCTTCATCTCCATCAGCACTGATTGGTTTTTCTTTATGATTTCAATCTCTTTTGTGAAGAAACTCCTAATCTCATTGAATTGTTTGTCTGTGTTGTCTCGTATTTCGTTGAGTGTTTTTATGATAGCTATTTTGAAATCTCTGTCATTTAGTTTATGGATTTCTGTGTCTTCGGGGTTGATTTCTGGGTGCTTGTCATTTTGTTTCTGGTCTGGTGATTTCATATATTTTTGCATTGTGGTTCTTGTGTTGGTTTTGATTTTCCTCATCCTGGAAGTCTCTGGTTGCAATTTCCACCTGCCGCCACTGTCTGGTGGTAAAGGGCTGTGTAGTCTAAGCCCCCTGCGCTCTGCCCCAGTTTTTCTGCTGCGATCCGCAGTTTTGTTTTTTTTTTTTTTTTTTTTCCCCGCTGCGATCCACGAGTCCAGTTCAGTTTGTTCAGGTCTGCCTTGGATCGCTAGGTCTGGTCGAGCTGCAGACTCCGGGTTGCGGGGAGGGGGGAGCTCTCTCTTTTGCCCTCTGGGTCCCTGACGTGGGAGGCTTCTCGTTTTCCCCTCTTTATCCGCTCTCTGGGGTACTCAGATGTTGATGGTAGCCCTGTGGCTCCTCTGAGTCCTCTGTGCGGGAGTTTCCCACTGGCTGAGAGAGCCCAAAGAGCTACAGTTTTCCCGCCGAGGGCCGCCCCTCCCCCCTCTCTGGGAGCCGCGCGGACCGGGATCGCTGATCTGATGGGGAGGGAGCGGAGTTCTCCTTACCTCTCCCCACTTCCTCCGGGGGCGCAGCACGTTCCGCTCTCAGATGTGCGGCAGTGTGGATCCCTCCGCTCTAGGTTTTCACTGTCTGGGATTCCGTTGTTGGTCTGTGGCTGTTGCTTTTGTTGTATCTTGTGGGGGAAGAATTCACGGGAAAGCTCACTCCGCCATGATGCTGACGTCACTCTAATTTTCTCTCTTTTTTTTTTTTAATTTTTTGTTTATTGCAGTAACATTGGTTTATGACATTGTAAAAATTTCAGGTGTACATCATTGTACTTCTATTTCTGCATAGATTACATCATGTTCACCACCAAAATACTAATTACAACCCATCACCACACACGTACCGAATTATCCCTTTCACCCTCCTCCCTCCCCCCTTCCCCTCTGGTAACCACCAATCCAATCTCTGTCCCTATGTGTTTGTTTATTGTTGTTATTATCTACTACTTAATGAAGGAAATCATACGGTATTTGCCCTTCTCCCTCTGACTTATTTCACTTTGCATTATACCCTCAATGTCCATCCACGTTGTCACAAATGGCTGGATTTCATCATTTCTTATGTGAGTAGTATTCCATTGTGTATATATACCACAGCTTCTTTATCCATTCGTCCCTTGATGGGCACTTAGGTTGCTTCCAAGTCTTGGCTATTGTGAATAACGCTGCAATGAACACAGGGGTGCATGTACCTTTGCAAATTGGTGTTTTCAAGTTCTTTGGATAAATACCCAACAGTGGAATAGCTGGATCATATGGTAGTTCTATCCTTGCTTTTTTGAGGAATCTCCATACTGTTTTCCATAGTGGCTGCACCAGTTTGCACTCCCACCAGCAGTGTATGAGAGTTCCCTTCTCTCCACATCCTCTCCAACACATGTTGTTTCCTGTCTTGTTAATTATAGACATTCTGACGGGCGTGAGGTGATATCTCATTGTAGTTTTGATTTGCATTTCCCTGATAGATAGTGATTTTGAACATCTTTTCATGTGTCTGTTGGCCATCTGTATATCTTCTTTGGAGAAATGTCTGTTCAGGTCTTTTGCCCACTTTTTAATTGGGTTGTTAGTTTTTTTGTTGTTGAGATGCATGAGTTCTTTATGTATTTTGGAGATTAAGCCCTTATCAGAAGTATGGTTTGCAAATATCTTCTCCCAGTTGTTAGGTTGTCTTTTCGTTTTGTTGATGGTTTCCTTTGCTGTGCAGAAGCTTTTTAGTTTGATGTAGTCCCATTTGTTTATTTTTTCTATTGTTTCTCTTGCCCGGTCAGACGTGGTGTTTGAAAAGATGTTGCTAAGACCGATGTCAGAGAGCGTACTGCCTATGTTTTCTTCTAGAAGTTTCACAGTTTCAGGTCTTACATTCAAGTCTTTAATCCATGTTGAGTTAATTTTTGTGTATGGTGTAAGGTAAGGGTCTGCTTTCATTTTTTTTGCATATGGCTATCCAATTTTCCCAACACCATTTGTTGAAGAGACTTTCTTTTCTCCATTGTATGTTCTTGACTCCTTTGTCAAAGATTAGCTGTCCATAGATGTGTGGGTTTATTTCTGGGCTTTTGATTCTATTCCATTGATCTGCGTGTCTGTTTTTGTGCCAGTACCATGCTGTTTTGGTTACTATAGCTTTGTAGTATATTTTGAAATCAGGGATTGTGATACCTCCAGCTTTGTTCTTTTTTCTCAGGATTCCTTTAGCTATTCAGGGTCTTTTGTTGTTCCATATAAATTTTAGGATTCTTTGTTCTATTTCTGTGAAAAATGTTGTTGGAACTTTGATAGGGATTGCATTGAATCTATAGAGGGCTTTAGGAAGTATGGACATCTTAACTATGTTAATTCTTCCAATCCAAGAGCACGGAATATCTTTCCATTTCCTTGTGTCTTCTTCAATTTCTTTCAGCAACGTTTTATAGTTTTCCGTGTACAGCTCTTTCACCTCTTTGGTTAAGTTTATTCCTAGGTATTTTATTCTTTTTGTTGCAATTGTAAATGGGATGGTATTCTTAATTTCTCTTTCTGCTACTTCGTTGTTAGTGTACAGAAACACAACTGAATTTTGTATGTTGATTTTGTATCCTGCAACTTGACCATATTGATTTATTACTTGTAAAAGTTTTCTGGTGGATTCTTTAGGGTTTTCTATATATAAAATCATGTCATCTGCAAATAGTGACAGTTTCACTTCTTCCTTTCCAATTTGGATCCCTTTTATTTCTTTCTCTTGCCTGATTGCGCTGGCTAGGACTTCCAGTACTATGTTAAATAGGAGTGGTGACAGTGGGGATCCTTGTCTGGTTCCTGTTCTTAGAGGGATAGCTTTCCGTTTTTCACCATGGAGGATGATATTAGCTGTGGGTTTGTCATATATGGTCTTTATTATGTTGAGGTACTTTCCTTCTATACTGATTTTATTCAGAGTTTTTATCATAAATGGTTGCTGTATCTTGTCAAATGCTTTCTCTGCATCTATTGAGATGATCATGTGGTTTTTATTCTTCATTGTATTAATGAGGTGTATCACCTTGATTGATTTGTGAATGTTAAACCATCCCTGCATACCTGGAATAAATCCCACTTGATCATGGTGTATAATCTTTTTAGCATATTGTTGTATGTGATTTGCTAGTATTTTGTTGAGGATTTTTGCATCGATGTTCATCAGTGATATTGGCCTGTAATTTTCTTTTTTTGTGTTGTCCTTGTCTGGTTTTGGTACCAGGGTAATGTCAGCTTCGTAGAATGAGTTAGACAGCTTCCCCCCTCCTCAATTTTTTGGAAGAGTTTGAGAAGGATAGGTATTAAGTCTTCTTTGAATGTTTGGTAGAATTCCCCAGGGAAGCCGTCTGGTCCTGGACTTTTATTTTTGGGGAGGTTTGTGATTACTCTTTCGATCTCCTTACTGGTGATTGGTCTATTCAAATTCTCTACTTCTTCTTGATCCAGTTTTGGAAGGTTGTATGATTCTAAGAATTTATCCATTTCTTGCAGATTGTCGAATTTGTTGGCATATAGCTTTTCATAGTATTCTCTTGTAATCTTTTGTATTTCCGAGGTGTCTGTTGTAACCTCTCCTCTTTCATTTCTGATTTTACTTATTTGTGCCTTCTCTCTTTTTTTCTTGGTGAGTCTAGCTAAAGATTTGTCAATTTTGTTTATGTTTTCAAAGAACCAGCTCTTGGTTTTATTAATTTTTTCTATTGTTTTTTTGGTTTCTATTTCATTTATTTCTGCTCTGATTTTTATTATTTCCCTTGTTCTACTGATTTTGGGCTTTGTTTGTTCTTCTTTTTCCAGTTCCTTTAGGTGCATTGTTAGATTGTTTATTTGAGATTTTTCTTGTTTGTTGAGATAGACCTGTATCGCTATAAACTTCCCTCTTAGAACCGCTTTTGCTGTATCCCAGAAATTCTGGCATGTCGTATTTTCATTTTCATTTGTCTCCAGGCATTTTTTTTAATTTCTCCTTTGATTTCTTCATTGATGCATTCATTGTTCAATAGCATTTTGTTTAATCTTACATGTTTGTGGCTTTTCTGATTTTCTTCCTATAGTTGATTTCTAGTTTCATACCGTTGTCGTCAGAAAAGGTGCTTGGTATTATTTCATTCTTAAATTTATGGAGACTTGTTTTGTGGCCTAATATGTGATCCATCCTGGAGAATGTTCCATGTGCATTTGAAAAGAACATGTATTCTTCGGTTTTTGGATGGAATGTTGTGTATATTTTAACTAGGTCCATCTGTTCTAGTGTGTCATTTAAGGCCAATGTTTCCTTATTGATCTTCTGTTTGGATGATCTATCTGTTGGTGTAAGTGGAGTGTTAAAGTCCCCTACTGTTATTGTGTTACTGTCTGTTTCTGTTTTTATGTCTGTTAATAATTGCTTTATATATTTAGGTGCTCCTACGTTGGGTGCATAGATGGTTACAAGCGTTATATCTTCCTGTTGGATTGTTTTCTTGATCATTATGTAGTGCCTTTCTTTGTCTCTTGTTACAGTTTTTGTTTTAAAGTCTATTTTGTCTGACATGAGTATTGCTACCCCAGCTTTCTTTTCATTGCCATTAGCCTTGAGTATCTTTTTCCATCCCTTCACTTTGAGTTTGTGAGTGTCTTTAGGTCTGAAGTGTGTGTCTTGTATGCAGCATATATATGGGTCTTGTTATTTTATCCAGTCAGCCACCCTATGCCTTTTAATTGGAGCATTTAGTACATTGACATTTAAAGTAGCTAATCATAAGTATGTACTTACTTCCATTTTTTAACTTTTTTTCTCGGTGTTTTAGTAGTTCTTCTCTGTACCTTTCTTCTTTTCTTGCTCTCTTATTTGTGGTTTGATGGCTTTCTTTAGCATTATGTTTTTGTTCCTTTCTGTTAGTTTTTTGTTTATTTATTATAGGTTTCTGATTTGTGATTACCATGGGGTCCATATACAGTAACCTCTGTATATAGAAATCTATATTATGTTGATGGTCTCTTTATTTTGACCTCTGTCTGAAAGCTCTACTCTTTAACTCCCCTCCTCCCACATTTTATGTTTTTGATATCCTATCTAACCTCTTTTTTGTGCATTTATATCCATTACCCTCTTATCATGGAAATAGATAATTTTTCCTATTTGTGATCTTCTCTTTTCCCCTTAAATAAGTCCCTTTAGCATTTCTCGTAGTACTGGTTTCTTGGTGACAAATTCCTGTAATTTTTGCTTGTCCTGGAAACTTTTTATCTCTCCTTCCACTTTGAATGATAACCTTGCCAGGTAGAGTATTCTTGGCTGTAGCTGTTTTCCTTTTAGTACTTTAAGTATATTGTACCACTCTCTTCTAGCCTGTAAGGTTTCTGCTGAGAAGTCAGCTGATAGCCTTATGGGGTTTCCTTTATATGTAACTTGTCTTTCTCTTGCCGCTTTTAGGATTCTCTCTTTCCTTTAATTCTGGACATTTTAATTATGGTGTGTCTTGGTGTGGGCCTCTTTGGGTTTATCTTGTTTGGTGTGCTCCCTGTGCTTCTTGTACCTGGATGTCTGTTTCCTTCCTTAGGTTAGGGAAGTTTTCATCTATTATTTTGTGAAATAGATTCTCTGCCCCTTTGTCTCGCTCTTCTCCTTCCGGGACACCTATAACATGGATGTTAGTGTGCTTCATGTTGTCCCAGAGGTCCCTTAGATTGTCCTCACTCTTTTTAATTCTTTTTTCTTTTACCTTTTCAGCTTGGGTGATTTCTCCTAGTCTTTCGTCCAGCTCGCAGATCCGTTCTTCTGTGTCCTCTACTCTGCTTTTGAGTCCCTCTAGTGAATTTTTCATTTCCAGTATTGTATTCTTCATTTCTGATTGGTTACTTTTTATATCTTCCATTTCTTTTTGACGTTCTCACTGACTTCATCCATTCTTCTCCCAAGATCACTGAGCATCCTTAACACTCTTTGTTTGAACTCTCTGTCAGGTACGTTGCTCATTTATGTTTCACTTAGTTCCTTTTCTGGGGTTTTGTCATCTTCTCTTACTTGGAACGTATTTCTTAGCCTCCTCATTTTGCTTCTTTCCCTGTGCTTGTGTTTGTGCATTAGGTAGGTCAGCTATGTGTCCTGCTCTTGGAGAGGTGACCTTACATAAGTGATACCTTATGAGGCCTGGCAGGGTGCTTCCCTCAGTTGTGAATGTTCCAGGAGTGACCCCTATGTGGGCTACGTGTGTCCTTCTGTTGTGGCGTGGTTGCTCTCCCTGTAGGTGCCCAGGGAGGCCGAGCTATGCTTCTGGCCAGCTGTTGTAATGCTCAGCTGCTTGTAGTTGTTGTGGGCCCGTAAGTCTCTTTATCAGGTGTGGGGGGCCCCAACACAATTGGCTGCAAATTCTAATAGCTCATTTGTGTTACAGTGTTTCTTTTAAGTGAGTAGGCCCCCAGCTTGGCAGGTTGTTAGGCTCAGGGGCTTACAATTGATATAAGCCTCCAGCCTTTAGGTCTCTTGTCAGCTCTCTGAAGATTTTTGCTGTGTGGGGCTGGCCTCAGGCATGGAAGCACCCAATTGTTTCAGGCTGTGGAAGGTGGGGCAAACCCCCTATGTGGGTCTTTGAGAAGCACAAGTCTTCTGCAGCTGATAAGCCCCGCCGCCCACAGGTCCACACACACAGTGAGCACAGTCCTACCCCGTGTGCACACCCTGATCTCCTGACGTGGAGCCAGTCTCTCCAAGGGGGGAGCCTCACACAGTCTACCTCCACCCCACACTCTCCACCCGCTCCTTGCACACGCCCTGCCCCACAGGGGACCCACTCACCCAGCTGTGGGGAATCCAGGCAGCTCACTTAGCAGGCCCACAAGTTGCTCCAGGGCTTGTTGTTGTGTGGGGCCAGTCCCTAGGGTGGGCTGCCTGCCCTGGATGAGCTGGATTAAATCGGTGCTCTAGTGGGTGGGGCAGTGTCTGGGCTAGCAGACCCCTGGGAATACCCTAATGGCATCTGCCATTGTCTGTGTCAGCATGCTCACACCAGGCCACAACACTGGCCGCCGCCAATGTCTCAGTCCCTGGAGAGATCTCACCTCTCACCAAGATGCACTTAGAGCCTATCAGGTGAGTCTCTTTTCACCAAAGCACTGTGCACCTTTGTTTCTGTTGATTTTAGGTTGCTTTCTGAAATGGATGAATTTCTGCCTTGGCCCTTTAAAAGCCGGCATTAATTTCTTTGTGAACCAGCTTTTCTTGTGGTACTCCACAATGTTTTAGGAGCAAGGAAAGTCTCGATTGTGCTGAGTCCAAAAAATGCCTACAGCGGGGGCGCTCCCTGGCTCAGGGCCCCGCTTCTCCAGTTTCGGCTGTGTGCCGTTGGGCTGCTCCCGGGTGGCCGTGAAGCGCTGTGGCTTGTGAAGGTGGCGTTTTTTCTCTCCAGAAGGGAATTTCTGCCTCTTCCACCTCAATTAGGATTGTCATTTGTTGCAGGAGTTCCTCTTATCCAGTTTTCAGTTCTCTCTCCGGGGTAATTTTTCCACGAGTAGTTGTAAATTGGCTGTGTCCCTGGGAGGAGCTGAGTTCAGAGTCTGCCTGCACCACCATCTTGACTTTTCCCCTTGGGTATGAAGTTAGTTTTTTTTGAAGGTAAGACACAGTGTATCTTCTCTTATTTCTTCTTTTATTTGTAAGGAACCTGGGGCAAATGCTTTGCCTGTGTGTTTTCTCTTTAGCCTTGACTTCCAGGGTTTTCACGTTGCCTGGAGTCTTAAAGAGCCTGAGTGTGTTCCGCCATGACTGTTTCTTCCCACACATCTTGCTTTTATCCTACTTGTTTTTTACACATAGTAGTAGAGTGGAATTAGATGATAAGGAGGGATTGTGTGCTGTAGCTGGAGCCCCTCCCAGCTTTGACTGTACTACTTTTAAATTACCTTCATAATTAGATAGATATCACGTTTGTTGATTAATCTGTTTTTTTTTTAACAATTTGAGAAAATACTTGATAGTGTAGAGCCATACTGTGTAATGCTTTCTTATTTTAAATATATATGTTTAATGTTTTTCAAACATGGAACTTTTCAGACTTTCAAATTCATATCTGCCTGTTTTATTGGGGTAGCAGTACTTATATTAGACAAAATAGACTTTAAAACAAAAAACTGGGGGCCAGTCCAGTGGTGTAGTGGTTAAGCTTGTGTGCTCCACTTCAATGGCCCTGGGTTCGCAGATTCAGATCCCAGGTGTGGACCTACACACTGTTCATCAAGCCGTGCTGTGGTGGTGTCCCACATACAAAATAGAGGAAGATTGGCACAGATGTTAGCTCAGGGACGATCTCCTCAAGCAAAAAGAGGAAAATTTGCATAGATGTTACCTCAGGGATGATGTTCCCCAAGCAAAAAGAGGAAGATTGGCAACAGATGTTAGCTCGGGGCCAGTCTTCCTCATCAAAAAACAAACAGACATACAAAAGTCCCAAAACTGTAACAAGAAACAAAGAAGGGCACTACATAATGATAATGGGAACAGTCCAACGAGAGGATATAACACTTGTGAATATCCATGCACCCAAGATAGGAGCACCTAAACATATAAAGCAATTATTAACAGACATAAAAGGAGAAAGAGACAGTAACACAGTAATACTAGGGTGCTTTAACACTCCACTTACATCAGTGGCTGTATCATCCAAACAGAAGATCAATAAGGAAACATTGGCCTTAAATGATACATTAGACCAGATGGACTTAGTAGATATATACAGAACATTCCATCCCCAAACTGCAGAATACACATTCTTTTTGGATGCACATGGAATATTTTCCAGGACAGATCACATGTTAGGCCACAAAACAAATCTCAATAAATATAAGAAGATCGAAATAATACCAAGCATTTTTTCTGACCACAGCGGTATGAAACCAGAAATCAACTACACAAGGAAAATTGAAAAAGCCACAAATATGTGAAGATTAAACAAAGTGCTACTGAACAACGATTTGATCATTGAAGAAATCAAAGGAGAAATCAAAAAATACCTGGAGACAAATGAAAATGAAAATACGACATGGCAAGATTTATGGGATACAGTAAAAGCAGTTCTAAGAGGGAAGTTTGTAGCAATTCAGGTCTACCTCAACAAACAAGAAAAATTTAGAAACAATCTAACAATGTACCTAAAGGAACTGGAAAAAGAAGAACAAACAAAGTCCAAAATCAGTAGAAGGAGGGAAATAATAAAAATTAGAGCAGAAATAAATGTAATAGAGACTAAAAAAAAAAATAGAAAAAATGAGTGAAATGAGCTGGTTCTTTGAAAAGATAAACAAAATTGACAAACCTGTAGCCAGACTCAGCAAGAAAAAAAAAGAGAAGGCTCAAATAAAAAAAAAAAATCAGAAATGAAACAGGAGAAATTATAACAGGCACCTCAGAAATACAAAAGATTATAAGAGAATACCATGAAAAGCTATATGCCAACAAATTAGATAATCTAGAAGAAATGGATAAACTTTTAGAATCATATGACCTTCCAAAACTGAATCAAGAAGAAATAGAGAATTTGAATAGACCAATCACCAGTAAGGAGATTAAAAGAGTAATCAAAAACCTCCCCAAGAATAAAAGTCCAGGTCCAGACGGCTTCTCTGATGAATTCTACCAAACATTCAAAGAAGACTTAATACCTATCCTTCTCAAACTCTTCCAAAAAATTGAAGAGGAGAGGAAGCTTCCTAACTCATTCTACGAGGCCAAGATTACCCTGATACCAAAACCAGACAAGGACAACACAAAAAATGAAAGTTACAGGCCAATATCACTGATGAACGTTGGTGCAAAAATCCTCAACAAAATACTAGCAAATCTGATACAACAATACATTAAAAAGATCAAATACCATAATCAGGTGGGATTTATTCCAGGGATGTAGGGGTGTTTCAGCATCCACAAATCAATCAATGTGATACACCATATTGATAAAATGAAGAATAAAAATCACATGATCATCTCAAAAGATGCAGAGAAAGCATTTGACAAGATACAACATCCATTTATGATAAAAACTGTGAATAAGATGGGTATAGAAGGAAAATACTTCAACATAATAAAGGCTATATATGCTAAACCCAGAGTTAATATCTTATTCAATGGAGAAAAACTGAAAGCTATCCCTCTAAGAACAGGGACCAGACAAGGATGCCTACTTTCACCACTTAACATAGTATTGCAGGTCCTAACCAGAGAATCAGGCAAGAAGAAGAAATAAAAGGGATCCAAATTGGAAAGGAAGAAATGAAACTGTCAGTATTTGTAGATGACTTGATTTTATATATAGAAAACCCAAAAGAATTCACCAAAAATCTTTTAGAAATAATAAATGAATATGGTAAAGTTGCGGGATACAAAAATCAGATAAACATTTCTATACACTAAGGATGAAGTAGCAGAAAGAGTAATGAAGAATACAATCCCATTTACAATTGCAACAAAAAGAATAGAATACCTAGGAATAAATTTAACCAAAGAGGAGAAAGACCTGTACGCTGAGAAATATAAAACATTGTTGTGGGCTGGCCCCGTGGCTTAGCAGTTAAGTGCGCGCGCTCCGCTGCTGGCGGCCCGGGTTCTGATCCCGGGCGCGCACCGACACACCGCTTGTCCAGCCATGCTGAGGCCGTATCCCGCATACAGCAACTAGAAGGATGTGCAGCTATGACGTACAACTATCTACTGGGGCTTTAGGGGGAAAAAAAAACTGTTGAAAGAAATTGAAGAAGACGCAAAGAAATGGAAAGATATTCTGTGCTCTTAGATTCGAACAATAAACATAGTTAAAATGTCCATAATTCCTTAAGCAATCTACGGATTTAATGCAATCCCTATTAAAGTGCCAATGACATTTTTCACAGAAATAGAACAAGGAATCCTAAAATTTATGTGGAACAACAAAAGACTCCAAATAGCCAAAGGAATCCTGAGAAAGAAGAACGAAGCTGGAGGCATCACATTCCCTGATTTCAAAATATTCTACAAACTATAGTAAGCAAAACAGCATGGTACTGGCACAAAAACAGACACAGATCAATGGAACAGAATCGAGAGCCCAGAAATAAACCCACACATCTATGGACGGCTAATTTTCGACAAGGGAGCCAAGAACATACAGTGGAGAAAGGACAGTCTTTTCAATAAATGTTGTTGGGGGGCTGGCCTGGTGGTATAGTGGTTAAGTTTGCGCCCTCTGCTTCCACCATCATCAACTTTTGTCTGGATTATTGGAGTAATTAGTCTGTTGCCCCTCTTGTTCCCTGCAATTCATCTCACAGAGCAGCCAGAGTGATTTTTAAAGTGTAATAAAATCATATCCCTGGGGCTGGCCCACTCGCGCAGCAGTTAAGTGTGCATGCTCCGCTTCGGCGGCCCGGGGTTCACAGGTGCAGATCCCGGGTGCGCACTGATGCACCGCTTGTCAAGCCATGCTGTGGTGCCATCGCATATAAAGTAGAGGAAGATGGGCACAGATGTTAGCCCAGGGGCAGTCTTCCTCAGCAAAAAAGGGGAGGATTGGCATTGGATGTTAGCTCAGGGCTGATCTTCCTTACAAAAAAAAAAACAAAACGTAATTCATATCCCTCTCGTGTTTAAAACTCTAAATGTTTCACAATACATTAGAATAAAATCCAGGGGCCAGCCCGGTGATGTAGTGGTTAATTTCACATGCTCTGCTTCAGCAGCCTGGGGCTTGCAGTTTTGGGTCCCGGGCAGGGACCTACTCACCATTTATCAAGCCATGCTGTGGCAGGTGTCCCACATGTAAAGTAGAGGAAGATGGGCACGGATGTTAGCTCAGGGCCGATCTTCTTCAGCAAAAAAGGAGGATTGGCAACAGATGTTAGCTCAGGGCTGATCTTCCTCACCAAAACAAAAAAAAAACTTAGGAATAGAATTACCATAGGATCCAGCTGTTCCACAGCTGGACATTTATCCAAAGAACATGAAAACACGAATATGCACCCCTGTGTTCATAGTGGCATTATTCACAATAACCAAGACTTGGAAACAATCTAAATGCCCATGAAGGGATGAATGGATAAAGAAGATGTATATATACACAATGGAATATTACTCAGCCATAAAAAGAGATGAATTTTTGCTATTTGCGCCAACATAGATTCACCTTGAGGGTATTATGCTAAGTGAAATAGGTCTGAGGGAGAAAGTCAAATAATGTATGATCTCACTCATACATAGAAGATAAAAAACAACAACAAACAAACACTTAGATACACAGATTAGATTGGTTCTTACTAGAGGGGAATTGGGGAGGGAGGAGAGCGAAAGGGGTGACTTGGAAAATGTGTATGGTGATGGATTGTAATTGGTCTTTGTGTGATGAACATGATGTAATCTACACAGAAATCAAATTATAATGATGTACATCTGAAATTTATATAGTGTTATGAAACAATATTACCTCAATAAAAAAAATCTGCTTGTTTTAATAAGTGAACAATATAAAGGTATATAAGGATTTAAAAACTTTTAAAAACCTGATAACCTTACACTTGTCCCCATCTCATTTGCTGAGGTAACTAATGTTAACAGCCCACTTGATATGTATCTTTGCATACCTTTCTTCTTATTCATAACAAATATACAAGCGTATATACTCTATAATACGTTTTTTTGTTTCCTTTTCAAAATAACAGCTTTTTTGAGATGTAATTCACATAGCATACAGTTTATCCATTTAAAGTGTACAGTCCAGTGTTTTTTGGTATATTCAGAGTTCTGCAGCCATCACTACAATCAATTCTAGAACATTATGATCACCCCAAAAATTAACGCACTACCCATTAGCAGTCACTCCCCATTTTATTGCAATCTTTGCAGCCCTGGGCAACCACTAATCTACTTTCTGTCTTTATAGAGTTACTTATTCTGGACATTTCATGTAAATAGAATTATACAATATAGTTATCTTTTGTGGCTGGCTTCTTTCATGTAGCATAATGTTTTTGAGGTTTGTCCAAGTTGTAGCTTTTATCAATACTTTGTCCCTTTTTATGGCTAATATTCCATTGATTGGATATACCACATTTTGTTTATCCATTCCTCTTTTAATGGATGTTTGTGTTGTTTTCACTTTTATATGTTATCATGAATAATGCTGCTAGAAACATTCATGTACAAACTTTTGTGTATACCTTTTTTAAAATTGAGGTAAAATTCTTGCAACATACAATTAAGTATTTTATTTTATTTTTTTAGATGGTAGTGTCATTTATTTATTTATTTTTAATTGAGGTTACATTGGTTTATAACATTATGTAAATTTCAGGTATACATCATTATATTTTGACTTCCGTATAGACTACATCGTGCTCACCACCATAAGTCTAGTTGCCACCTGTCAGCGTACACATTTTAGTATATTTACAATGTTGTGCAATCACCACTGCTCTCTAGTTTTAAAACTTTTTCATCATCCTTGAAAAATACCCCATACTCATTAAATAATTGCTCCCTTCCCCCTCACTCCCTTGTAACCACTAATCTGCTTTCTGTCTCTATAGATTTTCCAATCCTGGATATATCATATAAAAGGAATCATACAGTATCCAGTCCTTTGTGACTGACTTCTTTCACTTAGGGTAATGTTTTCAAGCTTCATCCATGTTGTAGCATATAACAGTATTTCATTCTTTTTTGTGACTGAATTATATTCCACTGTGTTGATATACCACATTTTATTTACCTGTTCATCAGTTCATGGACATTTGGGTTGCTTCCTCCTTTTGGATATTATGAGTACTGCTGCTTTATACATTTGTATACATGTTTCTGTGTGGACATATGTTTTCATTTCTCTTAGGTATTTACTTAGGAGTAGAATTGCTCCTAGGAGCCAAATGGTACCTCTGTGTTTAACGTTTTGAGGACCACGAACTGTTTTTTCAAAGTTGTCCATATCATTGTACATTTCTATCAGCAGTGTATGTGGGTTCCAGTTTCTCTGTATCCAAGCCAACAGTTGTTATTATTCTCTTTTTGATTCTAGCCGTCCTAGTGAGTGTGAAATGATATCGCTTTTGTGAATACCAATTTTGATGTACATTTTCGTTTTAAGTACATTTCCCTAATGAATAATGATATTACACATCTTTTCATGTGTAGTATCATTATTTGTATATCTTCTTTGGATAAATATCTCTTCAGATCCTTCACCCATTTTTTAATTGAGTTGTAAAAATTCTTTATATATTCTAGATACAAAACCTTTATCAGATATATGCTTTGCAACTATTTTCTCCCATTCTGTGTGTTATCTATTCACTTTCTTAATAGTGTCCTTTGGTGTGAAAAATTTTTAATTTTAATGAAGTATAGTTTACTTTTTATTTTGTTGCTTGTGCTTTAGGTGTTGTATATAAGAAACTTAGCTAATCTAAGGTCACAGAGATTTACATCTATGTTGTTTCCTAAGAGTTTTTATAGTTTTAGCTCTTACAGTTAGGTCTTTGATCTATTTTGAGTTAATTTTTATATATGGTGTGAAGTTTTTGGTTTATTTTTACATAATAGAATTATATTATGCAAAGTATATTATATAATTTTACTTGAAAGTACATCCTGGATATCTCTACCCGTCAGTAGATTTCTATGTACTTTTTAAAGTCTGTGGATAAAAGTAGGTGTTACTTTCCAATTTGTAAACTTCCCATTCTAGAACAATACCACCTATGAGTCCACCCCTAGTCACCCTGCCCGCTGCTAATTGCTTCACACTCTGTTCAGAGCAAAACTCTATACCTGTTGCTTTCAGGCTGTAGTCTACTTTCCGTTTTAGTATGGCATTCATCCATTTTGTGTCAACTAGTACCCTGCCTGGAGGGTTCAGTGATGCCTTAGTATTCATATAGTTACATGCTACTGGGAAGGCACACTCTAAACAGACCTGCCCTTTTATATTAACCATTCATACTCTTTAGACTATTACTCTGATGGTTTCAAGGGAATACTTTTGTATATTTGTGTTAGGCAATCAACAGGTGCCAACATTGAGATAACACAAGGGTTGGAATTATCTGACAAGAATTTTAAAACTGCCATTATAAAAATGCGTCAGTCAACAATTATGAACACTTGGAATAAATGAATAGCTAGAAAATCTTGGTAAAGAAATAGAAGATATAAAAAAGAACCAAGTAAAAATTTTAGAACTAAAAAACGCAATAACCAAAATAAAAAACTCAGTGCATGAGCTCCATAGCAGAATGGAGAGGACAGAGGAAAGATTCAGTGAACTTGAAGATAGGATAATAGAAATTACTCAATTTGAACAAAAGAGAGAAAATAGACTGGAAAAAAAATGAAGAGAACCTCTGAGACCTGTAGGATAATAACAAAAGATCTGACATTCATGTCATCAGAATCTCGGGAGAGAAGAAAGAGGATAGGGATGAAAAAGTATTCAAAGAAATAATGCCTGAAAGCTTCTCACATTTGGCAAAAGGCATAAACCTACAGATTTAAGAAGCTGAGCAAACATCAAACTGGATAAACCCCAAGAAATCCACACCAAAACACATTATGATCAAACTTCTGTAAACAAAGGCAACAATATTGAAAGCAGCAAGAGAGAAATGATATTATAGGGTAAAAACAATTTGAATGATACTAGTATCTCATGAGAAACCATGGAGCCCAGAAGGAGGTGGCACAACATTTTTCAGATGCTGAAAGAAAAACACAGCTCACAATTCCATATCCAGTGAAAATATCTTTTAGGAATGAAGGAGAAATCAGGATGTTCTCAGATGAAGGAAAACTAATAGAACTACTTAAGGATGGCTTAAGGAAG
The DNA here is from genome assembly GCF_020826845.1 of Diceros bicornis minor. NCBI lineage: Eukaryota > Metazoa > Chordata > Mammalia > Perissodactyla > Rhinocerotidae > Diceros > Diceros bicornis. Next base: position 3,568,397 of record NC_080767.1, read on the forward strand.
TTCTTGAAACAGAAAAAAAATGATAAAAGAAGAAATCTCAGGACATCAGGAAGGAAAAATGATGGAAAGAGAAAAAATATGGGTAAATATAATAGACTTTCTGTCTCTTGAGTTTCTAAATTATGTTCAACAATTGAAGTATTGTTCTATGTGGCTCTTATCTTTGTAGAGAAAATATTTAAGATGGTTATATTATAAATGGAGGAAGAGTAAAGTGACTTAAGAGAGATACAGCTGCTATACTTCACTTGAACTGGTAAAATGTTGACATCTGTGGACTGTGATATTATACATGTAAAATGTGATACCTAGAGTAACCACTAAAAAATCTGTACAAAGTGATACACTAAAAAATACTATAGATAAGTCAAAATGGAATTCTAAAAAAATATTTAAGTAATTCACAGGAAGGCAGGAAAAAGAAAACTGAGAACAAACAGAAAACAAAAAGTAAAATGGCAGACTTAAGACCTAACATTTTAATAATTATATTAAATGTGAATCATCTAAGAACACCAATTAAAGACAGCATTTGGCAGAGTGGATATAAAAACATAACCCAACTATATGTTAATACATACAACAACTTGGATGGACTTGAAGGGCATTATACTGAGTGGAAAAAAACAATCTCAAAAGATCACATTCTGTATGAACCTATATAGCATTTTCAAAATGACAAAATTATGGAGACAGAGAACAGATTAGTGGTTGCCAGGGGTTAGTGATGATGAGGGAGGGGGTAAGTATGACTACAAAGTGGTAGCATGAGGGAGATCTTTGTGGCGATGGAATATTTCTCTACCTTGACTGCAGTGCCCACATGTGATAAATGGCATAGAACCACATACACACGTTGTACCAATGTTAATTTCCTGGTTTTGATATTGTACTGTAGTTTTGTAAGATTTAACTCTTGGGGGGAACTGGGTGAAGAGTACATGGGACCTCTTTGTATTATTTTTGCAACTCTCTGTAAATCTATAATTATTTCAAAATAAAAAGTTAAACCTATAGCAGGGGCTGGCCCGGTGGCGCAAGCGGTTAACTTGTGAACCTGCGAACCCCAGGCCGCAGAAGCGAAGTGCGCGCACTTAACCGCTGCGCCATGGGGCCGCCCCGAGTTTTTTTTTTTTCCTCTAGCTTTATTGAGGTATAATTTCCATACTATAACATTCATCAACATTAAGTCTGTTCTTTGACGAATAAATGTAGTTAAGTAAACTTCACCACAGTCGAGACACAGAACAATCCCATCACCCCACAAAGTTTCCTTATGTTTCTTTGTGCTGCTGTGCCTTCTGTGGGGGTTTGCCTTTTCCAGCATGTCCTGTAAATGGAATCATACAGTATGTAGTCTTGTATCTAGCTTCTTTCACTTCACAAAGTCTGCTGCTCAGATTCATCTTTGTTGTTCCAATTTCATTTGTATTGCTGAGTAGTATACCATTGTACAGAGATGCCACAGTTTGTTTATCCATTTACCAGTTGATCAAGACATTTGGGTTCTTTCTAGTTTTTGGCTATTATGAATAAAGTTGTTATGAGCATTCATGTACAAGTATTTGTGTGGACATAAGTTTTTATTTCTCTGGGGTAAATACTTAGAAGGCTAATTGCTGGAACATATAATAACTGAATGTTTAATTTCGTAAGAAACTGCCAAGCTGTTGCCCAAAGTGGTTGTACCATTTTGCATTCTCACCAGCAATGTATGTGAGTTCTAGTCACTCAGCATCCTCACTAACACTTGGTATTGTCAGATTTTTAAATTTTAGGTAATCTAATAGGTATATAGTGGTATCTCATTATGGTTTTGATTAACATCTTCCTGATGACTGATGATGTTGAACATCTTTTCATGTGCTTACCTGGCATCTGTATATTCTCTTTGGTGAAGTGTCTGTTCAAATCTTTTGTCCAATTTTAAAATGTAGGTTCTTTGTTTTCTTAATATTGAGTTTTGAGATTTCTTATAGTCTTTTATCAGTCTTATCAGATATGTTTTGCAAATATTTCCTCCCAATCTATGGCTTGCCTTTTTAACAGTGTCTTTTGAGGAACATGTGTTTTAAATTCTAAGTTTGATTTATCCATTTTTTAACTATAAATTTTATGCTTTTTGTATCCAATTTAAGAAATATTTGCCCAACCCAAAGTCACTAAGATTTTCTCCTGTGTTTTCTTCTAGGTGTTTTATAGTTTTAGCCCTTACATTTAGTTCTCTTCATGATTCATTTCAAGTTAAGTTTTGCATATGCTGTGAGTAAGGATAGTATATATATATTTTATATTTATGTAATTATATAATATAGTATGTTTATATATATTTCTATTTTATTCCATTGAGCTATGTCTGTTTTTATGCCAGTGCCACACGGTCTTGATTACTGTAGCTTCACAGTAAGTTTTGAATTAAATGAAATTAATGAAGAATATTTGGGAAGAGGAATTGACATGAGACTACAAGGGGCAGTCCAATTGGAGACATACTTTGATTCAGTTAAAAAAAAATTTTTAGCACTCAGTGCTGCCTGAAAATGGAGAGGACTTTGTGAAAGGTACTGAATCACCTATCTCTTGGAAGTGTTAAGCAGGGCCTGGATGTGAGCTAAGGTGAAGCTTTCAGTTGTAACACAGGACAAGGAGAATGGGAGATCTGTACCCTTAAGAATCTTTTCAGGCATTTTGTCTGGGAATTTCCTTTTATGTTTTTCCGCCTGTGGCACTTAGCCCTAACGTTCATTGGTAGAAATATTTGATACATATTTGGTGCTTTCTGGAATTTAGCAGTTTCCCTTCATGTGTGGTCTGTGACCTTTCCTAGGAGCTGGCATGCTGCAGTCCCAGTGTGGGATTTTTTCTAGTGCAGTTCTCCACTGACGTTTTGGAATAGTGCTCTTTGTGATTATTTGGACAGGAGCTCCTCTTGATATTTACTTATTCCCAGAAAGAAATTACTTCTCACTGTAGTTTAAAACCTATTGCCTAGATCTGGCCTGTTATGCTCTTCTTTTGACATGAATGAAATAGAGGGAGTTTCTATGATGGGTTTTAAATAAGGAACATATGTAACTTAAATCTTAGAAAGATCTCTGACGTGGAATTAGTTGCTTCTCATATGTAACTTAAACCTTAGAAAGATCTCTGACGTGGAATTAGTTGCTTCTCATAGGAGTAACTTAGCTCCCTCTACCTCCTTGTCAGGAGGCTGTAAGAGATTTCTGTGTTGAGTGTGAGATTAGACCGGATGACTTTTAAGGGCCCTTCTAACTCTCTGCCTTCAAGCTTTGATCAGAAGTCCTAGCTTTTTTTCTCTTCTAAAGACTTAGACTTAAAAATTTAGTCCTAACTCTAACCTTGACACATAGTAGGTGCTCAACAAATGTTGGTTAAAAATTTAATTTGCAAAAATTCTTCATGGTGTCCTTTTTTTTTTCCTCTTTCAGTTAAAAGAGCCAAATTCCAGGGTTCACCAGGTAAGGCCAGCCTTTAATTATTATGTCCTATCCCTCCCTACTTGCTGTGATTTAAAAGCAGTCTTAAAAAATCAATTTCATTTAATTCATTGATTAAATTAATTGAATTCACTAAATTAATTCATTAAATTATTAGTTAAAAAAATCAATATAAGGAGATGTTGGTCAAGGGGTGCAGAGTTTCAATTATGCAAGGTGAATAATTTCTGGACATCTAATGTACAGCAGTGTGTCTATAGTTAACAAGTATTGTATACTTGAAATTTGCTAAGAGGGTAGATTTTAAGTGTTCTCAACACATACACAAAAATGGTAGCTATGTGAGGTGGTGATGAATATGTTAATGAATGTTAATGAATGATGAATATGTTAATTAGCTTGACTGTGGTGATTATTTCACAGTGTATACATACATCAAATCAAGTTGTACACCTTAAATATATACAATTTTGAATTGTCAATTATACCTCAGTAAAGCTGGAAGAAAATCAGTGCTGTTGTAAAACATTAAAGAAGTCTATATCTGTCTAGTGAAAAGTTAAAGTCCCCTTACCTCTTGGCCAACTCAGTTCTACTTCTCAGAAATAACTATTTTGAGGTTTTTATATACCTTTTCAAATTTTCTGTGTATATGCCTGTGTAGACTACTGGATCAGCTACACATAACTTTTTGCAACCTGCTTTTTTTCCAGCAATACATCATGAAAGTCTTGTGTGTGTGTATATACATATATCTGGTTCTTTCTTTTAAAGTGTTGTATAGAATTTTGTTGTAGAGATGTACCCTAGGTCCCTGGTTGGTGAATATTTAGGTTGTTTACAATTTTTTGCTATTATAAGCAATAAATGTTCTTGTGCATTTATTATTGCCTGCTTTTGCAAATGTATCTGTACACTAGAGTGAAAAAGTAGAATTGCTGGGCCACTATTTAAAAAAAATTTGGTAGCTGCTGCCAACTTGTTCTGCTGAAAGTTTTTGCTAGATTATACTCAGACCGAAAGTATATGAGTGTTTATTTTCCCAAATCCTTGTCAGCATCAGATAATGTGAAACTTTAATCTTTGCCTAGCTGAGGGTAAAAAATGGTCTCTCTTTATTTTAATACACATTTCCTTAATTGTGAATGTTACATTACTCTGGTTACTGCTGGGGAAAAGGGAGAGTACTGGGAATTACTGGAAAAACATGAACGTGCTTGGGAACCAGGGAATATCTGAAAAACTGAACCTGGGCTGCAACAGAAACTAAAGCAGTTTCTGAGCCTACTGCTCTTTCCGCTGGCTCTGGGTTAGGACTTCTCTTCTTTCTGAGACTCTGCTCTGTTCTCCTTTCTCTTCCAGCTGGTTTTCTATGCTTACCTGTCTTGCATACACTCCATAATCATATCGCCAATGGAGTTTATATGCCTCTCCTTTGAGCTTCATCATCAACCACCAATTGTCACTATTTCTCTATTTCCCCTTTTTAAAATTGTTATGAGAGGTTTGGGGATTCGATCAGAGACGTAAAAGAAACTTTTCATTCCAAACAAATGGACTGAAGGTATATTTTATTACATAGAGGATAGTAAAGGCGATATTTTGTAAACAGATCCAAATAGGTCAAATAATAAGAGGGAAAAAACATGAGCTCGACTGGAAAGGGAAAACATCCACATCGGCTGAGATAGCAGCAGATCCGAATAGGTCATATAATAAGAGGGAAAAACATCAGATTGATCGGAAAGGGAAACACCAGATCGACTGAAGGGAAATGACACAAATCAACCAGAAAGAGAAACACCAGGTTGACCGAAAGAGAACACATCAGATCAATTACTTCACAATAAATCAGTTATTCACAACATCCACGCCCCACTGCTGGGAGAGTCCTGTCAGTCAACACAGCTGGGCGGGAATCATACATCCTGGGCAAGGCGTCCCTTCCACAGGTGGAACTCTCACCGGGTCTCAGTCTCCAGCAGTTTATATAAGCAGTTACAGAGTTTACAGAGCAAGCATCTAGTGTTCCCATGCACAAATGGTTATCAGTGGTGTATGTGCACTGAGCCCCTTGGCTAACGTCCCAGCCCAGTAATTGTGTACGTGCATTGTTCTCTTTGGTTATCGTCTTAGCCCGGCACAGATGGCCAGTCCATCCCGTGCTATGACGCTCCAAGAGCCTTGAAATGTTATAACTTGCAACTTTCTCCGTGGGAGAAGGGCCAGTTCCCATCACGCAGAAAACAGCTTTTATATTTCTTTTTGTCCTGGTGGCTGTAGGTCAATGGAGCGGCCAGACATGGCTGTACTTATGTCAAGACAAAAATCTTTTGAGAGGAAATCATATTGGTCTCAGCTTTTGGCCAGCCCATGGACTGGCTGCTCTTGGGTGGCATCTGCCCCTGGTCTGGTCAGCTGGGGTTGGATGTGGGTAGTGGAGTGCAAAATCGTATGATAGAAAATGTAGCTCGGTGGTATATTCCACTGGTACTTCTGGATATGGATGGGGATTCCCTCACGTGGGTGGGCTTGTGTCCTTATATATCATTAGTATAATTGTGGTAAACTTTCCATGTCTAAGTATAAAACTACATAATTTTTAATGATACTTAAGGGAAAGATTTATCTTCTGCTAGAAGTTCATGACAGGGCCCATTTTCTTCCATCTCGAAAATGAGGGTAATCATTTTAAGCAATCTTTACCAATTTGATTAGTCAAAAAATATAGTCTTCTTTTTTTCATTTTATAAAATTATGATTAATTTCTTACATAGAGAAGTGAACTCTCAATTCAGTGCCCCTAATCATGGCTAATGCCAAGTGTGCTGTGTTGAGCAATAGGTCAGATTTCTGAGTTTTGAGTTCCAGACCACCTACCTTTGTTTAGTCCTCAACGTACAGTCTCAGCTTAGAGAATTTCCTTTTCCCAAATCTGTGATGTTTCTTATAACTGAATAGGTTAGGCTTGAAATCCATTTCCTTTATGAGAGTTTTTCCTTAGTTCTTGTCCCTGTCAACAGCTAGAGATAACCCTTTCCTCTTCTGCAATCCTTTATCACTTTTTCTCTTTCTCTTATGGTACTTATTTCTGTCTACATTTTATTAAATTTACATATCTTTCCTACTAGATCAGGTTAGTTTTTTTCAAGCTGCAGGTGAGCTATAAAATCAATTTAGTTAGTTATGATTAACATTTTAATAGATTAAATTAGAATAGGAAATATCAGTGTATTACTTCTTGTATTTCATAAAGCTTTTGTTTTAGTTTATATGTGTGTGTATGTGTCTCTACTGGGTCAAATATAAAATATATTTCTTAAATTTACAAAACACTGTTACAGATTATACTGTAGAACGTAGTATGTGTTTTATAATTTTTTGCAACTCCACAATGCTTAGAATGATGCTATATTGTACAATATATATATTCCATTTTTTATTCTACATGTAATGCTTTAATTTGGATATTATTTAATTCCAGGGGCTTTGTGAGATTGGGTAACAATCTAAACACTATGTATTACCTCTTCGTTTTGTGCTTTTTTCAAAGATAAATTTAACACATACGTGACCCTGAAAGTGCAGAATGTGAAGAGCACAACGGTAGCAGTTCGTGGTGATCAACCTTCCTGGGAACAAGATTTTATGTTGTAAGTACTTTGTAGTAGCAGCATGCCTACAATATATATATATTTTTTTGTGAGGAAGATCAGCCCTGAGCTAACATCCATGCTAATCCTCCTCTTTTTGCTGAGGAAGACCGGCTCCTAGCTAACATCTATTGCCAATCCACCTTCTTTTTTGCCCCAAAGCCCCAGTAGATAGTTGTATGTCATGGTTGCACATCCTTCTAGTTGCCATACGTGGGACGCGGCCTCAGCATGGCCAGAGAAGCGGTGTGTCCGTGCGCGCCCAGGATCCGAACCCGGGCCGCCAGTAGCAGAGTGCGCGCACTTAACCGCTAAGCCACAGGGCCGGCCCGCCTACAATATTTGATACTCTTCCCAAGGCAGTCACATTGGATTAAACAATTAGAGGCTGAAGATTTTTGTCTATGTCTAAGACTTATAAAATATGTAAAATATTTTAAAACATTTTAATATATTAACAAGTTAAGTATTCTTTTTGAAAACTACAGTTATAGGACAAGTGTGTGGTAGGTGAAATATATGGGCAGTTTTGTTCTCTTGTGGATTTGTTCTTAGAGATGAATTATGAATTCGAGTAACCTCCCAATTAATTTATGTAGGTGGAAATACTACCTAGTCAGATTTTCCCAGTGGTCAGAATTAGGATATAGTACAGCATACCTAGCAAGATATGAAACATAACTTAATCTTTCTTTGATTCTCAGAAGGCTCGGTGAAGGAATGTGGTTATGCATGTGAGAGACTGTGTGTCTGTGTGTACCCAAGTTATTTGCTTTAGAGGATAAATATTTCTATGACTATAATCCTTTTGCATTATGGAGTAAAATGTCCTACATTCATCTCATTAATGAAAATGAGTGAACGTTAGTAGAATTTCTTATGTATAACACAAAATTTAGTCTATTATGATTGTGAGTTATGGCTTTGAAAACTTGGTGTTTCTTTTTATTTCCCCTCTTAAATTTCAGGATTTTTTCCCCCTGCGCTAGAAAAGAGGAGAAAAGTGTAGAATTTCATTTTTAAGGACTAGGCAAATCACTTAGCTTTTCTGAGTGCCAGTTTCCTTATCTGTAAAGTTCTACTTTTCTTACAAGGTTATGCTTGTTTTTTGGGAAGGTGGGCGCAAGGGAATCAAACAAGAAAATGTATTAAAATTGCTGTGAAATTTGAGATTGAAGTGAAGTTGCTTTGCAAGTTTTATAGTGCATCTCAGAGAGACATAGGGATGATTATTATATTTATGGGAAAGTATTCCAATCCTCCAGGCTTTTAATATATTGCTTCTTATTGTATCATTTAGGAAACTTTGTTATAATAATTATTATTATATTGTTATAATAACTATTGTGAGGACTTGGGCTAAGACAATAGCAGAAGGGATAGGAGAAAAGGATGGATAGAAGATGTTAAGGAGATAGAACCAAAATTTGTCTTGAATGATGGGGTGAGCAGTGTGCCACTTATCAGGATAGAGGATAGTAGAAGATCAGTTATGGACAAGCTTATGTTTGAGATTCTTACAGGACACATAGGAGGAGAGGTACAGAACATAGTTAGAAACCTGATACTGGCACTCAGGGAAGAAGTCTGGGTTGGAGAAATATTTTGGTCACCTGAAGCCATAGGCACAGATGAGAAAGCTTAGGGAGAGAGTGTATAGGGTGAGAATAGGGCCTGGGGTAGAAACTGGAGGTCACCAGCATTTAGGGGGGCAAAGGGATCTAAGAAGGAGTGAACAGAGAGGTCGAAGGAGAGACAGGAGATAGTAGTGTCCTGGAAGCTGAGGGAGAACTGGGGCTTCAAAAAGAAAGAGGCAAATGGTGTCAAATTTCTCACTGATTGTCTCTCTCTCAAGATTATACACCTCATTCATTCCCTATCTCTATTATAGCAACGTGAGAATGAGACTGCTTATTCCTTTTTTTACACATATGGTGTGCAAAGTCAGCTATGAACAGTTTGTTCAAGTCTCTTCCTGTACCACTGTGTTAGCCGTACCCCAGTCCTGGCTATGGTGTATAAAACTAGCAATCCTACTTTCTTCCACCTTCTAGTTGGCCTTGATAATCACTTACTGTGATAACTGTTCCCAGCATGTGAAAAATAGTGACCTGCAGCCTCTCATCAGCATAGCCAGCTTTATTCTTATGTGTTTATTTTCCAGTTTCCCGTAGCACAAAGCCTTTCAACCCTGCTGTGATATGTGTGAATTTCCTGTCTCCCACCTTGAGATACTGTGTGAATTTTGCCCTCTTCCCCTTTACACATGGGTTTTATTAGCTACTTTCTCTACCTTTCTGCACCTATTCCTTATTTCTCCTACCCTGTTCTTTTGTCACTGGCAACTCTACTGCTAGTCTCTTATCTCCCTTTCTCCTTTTTCCTTCTCCCTGATGTATTATGTGGCAGTATCTAATATTCACTTTGATATTTCTCATTATTTATCTTTAATATTTCTGTATCTTATTTCCAGGACTAGATTGTTCATTTCTTAAGGGCAAGGAGGGCATCTTCACTTATTATTGTGAATTTGCCTAGCCTAGGATCTTGTACACGCATATGCACATATACTGTTGATTAACAGAGAAAAGAAACTTTGCTAGAGCTCCGGGGATGAGGCATAAACAGAACTCTCAGACATCTTTAGTTGGGTCTGTGAGCAAATGTAGATAAGATAAGAGGCTTCTTGTAGAAAATATCCTTATTGTTTGGATGTTACTCCCAGAGTTCCTTGAAAAACAGATTTTCTTCTTTATCTGTCCAAGTCAAGCTGGCTTGACCTCTGGCTATTTCTTTTATATATTGACTTGAGATGCTATTTAGGAGTTGCTTTGGGAATATTATGTATGTATCCTCAAGCAGTTTTTCTTTTCCAGATTTAAAAGATTTGGGGTTGTTACATATATTTTCCAAGGCTAATTGATTAATTGGACTGTGTGACAAAAAGCTTAGTTTCCCCACTGTGATACCCTGACTTAGTGGCTGGGTTTAGTCACTTACTTTGTGGCTTTGAACAGCTCTCCAGATAGCTTGGAAGTTTTTAGAGACAGGATCCTGTGTTGTGTATCTTCCCCAAAGTACCAACCCATATGTATTATATGTGCTCAGGAGACGTTAATTAAATGAACAAGTGAGCTCATTATTACATCCTCTGTTTTATTGTATTTATGTAAAGGGGGAAGATTTTCTTTGCTTCACTTGTTTTCAACACACTTGATATGAATTCTATGGCTATAATCCCATATCTCAAACTTATGAATCTGAGAACATTCATCTTAATAGTACAACGGGGAAGCCAAGCTTTCTCTAAGGTGCAAACTTGAAACTTCTGCATGTGATGAATAGCTGTTGTTTTCCTGAGGATACCTTTCTGCTTTTTCTGCTGGAATTGGCCTTTTCTCATCTTTCTTGCATTTCTCCTCAAATAACCTGTATTTCAATAACAGCTTTCCGGAGAATGTTTTTAGCATTAACATATGTGTTTGCTTGTTCCACCTTAATACTATAGTTATGTTTGAGTTTGCCATTCCAAGCTGATATTCTATCATGTATGATACTGCTTTTGCTTAGTGGTTATCAAGCTCTGTCTGGAATGATTTCAAGTAATTTTTTTGCTAGTTGTTATTACAGGAAAATCGTTGTGTTTTTCATTATCTTGTGATAATCATTTTGTTTATAAGTGACAGTGCCTACTTTAACTGATGCTGACTAATGGGTTCGCCAGGGGCTGAGTGGTGTCCACTGGCACACTGATGTCCTTCACTTGCCTCTGACCGCATGTTTTCATCAAACTGAGATGTTCTCAAGGGCCTTTTTACTTCTGCTTGGACTCCCTTTCATAAATCTTATAAAGAAGCCTTGCTTTTTCCTAAAAGTTTCCTGTATACAGTCCATAGGTATAAGTTGGGAGCAGTGTTGTTATTACTAACAATAAAACATAGAACTGTCACCTAAGGGTGGCGGTTGTAGGCTGGCAGGCCTGGCACTAATGCCCTCATTGCTTGACCTCACTTTTTGTCAAACTGCATTAATCTAACCACGATTGTAGCTCCAAAGGAGAGGAGACAGACTGCCAAGGGCATTTTTCCACGGATATCGTACATAGATTTCTAGGAACCTAAAGAATGGTTGCAGCATTCTGGGATATATTGATTTTCCCTGACAACAGGATCCTGATGAGAAAGTATTCAAAGTTTAGTAAGACAGGAGATATAGCTGTTTCTTTCATATTATCTGGTTTTCTTTAAAGGGTTTTTTTCTTTCCTTTAGTGAGATTAGTCGCCTAGACCTGGGTCTAAGTGTGGAGGTATGGAACAAAGGACTGATCTGGGACACCATGGTGGGGGCCGTGTGGATTGCACTGAAGACTATTCGTCAGTCGGATGAGGTCAGTCAATGCGTTGCCCATTTGGTGGTATGGTTCTAGCCCTTACTTCTCCCCATCCTAGCTCCAGGCAACTGATATTCATCCACGCATCTCAGATTGCTTTGCCCCCTTTCTAATTAGAAGGCATGCAACCAGTCTAGTCCTAACCTCACCCAGAGGTTCAGGGGATTTTATTTAGGTCTGAGCTTCTTTCTGTCCTATGACTCACCTCACAGGTGCCAGAGCACCTCTTTAGCCTTATCAGGTAGACAGCCCCTTCTGAGTACTGTGTCTCTCTGTGCGTGTATGTGTGTGTGATCTAGGATACCTGCCGTTTCTGTGTTCCCCTCTAAGACACTGTCCTGGGAGGAGTCTTGTTAAACTTCCTTACCCAACTGGCTGGGTCCTGTTCTCTGCTTTGTTTCTTTGAGTCACCAATCCCCGGGAAATTGGTTTCAGTTTTCCTTCTTCCACATGTAACCCTAATAGAGTTTAAGGAACTACCAGGCTTGGCATTTGGTATTCACACTATCATTATATGCACTGCATACTGACATTTTGGTCAAGGACAGACTGCATATACAACAGTGGTCCCATATGATTAGTATCATACAGCCTAGGTGTGTAGTAGGCTATACCACGTAGGTTTGTGTAAGTACGCTATGATGTTTGCACAACGATGAAATCGCCTAATGACATTTCTCAGAACATATCCCTGTCATTAAGTGATGTGTGACTATATTTTCAAGACTGAACTCCCACTCTACTTTCCCAGATTAGAACATAACTCAGCATCATTTCCCCATGGACACTTATTTTGAACCTGGACAAAATCTGCTATATTTGGCTTTATAAAGTCCATGTTTGACTTTAACATGGACTATGAGTTTTCTCTGGGAGTGGGGATGGTGAAGGTGTGCTTCTCTTTCCTAAATTTCTTTTAGTTCTGGCTAAGTCTCTGCGCCCTCTGGCAGATGGGTAGTTCATTTTCATTGTGGCCTCAGTTCAGGTCTACTTAACGAGGAATATTAGTAGCTCTTTACTGATTAGAAGTAGCGACACATATTAAGTGACACAGTCATTAAGAATTGTGCAGACTAAATATTGGTCCATGGAGATGCTTGGTTTTTGAGTTTGGCACTCTGGAAGTTCTCTCCTCAGTGGGCTTGTGGAGAGCTGAGCACAGTGATGCTGCTGTCCCAGCACAGAGGGACAACAGACGCCATATGCAGTAGAGGCAGGTGGTGACGGCACTGTGTTTCCCTCATCAGGATGTGAGTGGCTCTCAGAAGCTCTCCAACAAGGAAATCAGAGAAAAACACCTGGCTCTTAAACCAAGAGGGGAGCCGTGAAAGAATAACATTTAATCTTAGATCTCTGTTTTCTAGGAAGGGCCTGGGGAGTGGTCCACGTTGGAGGCAGAGACGTTAATGAAAGATGATGAGATCTGTGGAACGAAAAACCCAACTCCCCATAAAATTTTGCTTGATACAAGATTTGAGTTGCCTTTTGGTGAGTCTATTTGATTTGATTTTAAAAACCATTTAATACCTTTTTACCATATTGTTTGAAGTTGTTTGCTTGTTTCATTACTGAGTTTTTTGTCTTGTCAGCCATCTCCTTTGTGGGCATTCTGTCTTCTTCCATTCTGTTCTATATAACCTAGCCCAGGAATGGTGCAAAGTAGATTCAAGAATGGTGCTCATTAAAGAATCCACGTGACCTTCTCTTCAAATCTTTTAGTTTTCTGTAACTGTTTATTATAATGACTTACGAAATACCTGCTTATTAGAGAACATCAGTGATTTATTCTTTTGATAATATTTTAACATTTATTGTCCCAAAGTGAATATATACCTTATGATTTGTCAATGTAAGCATTAAAGTAGCACTAATAAATAGAAGAGTAATTTTAAAAAAATCACAAAAAAATACATGCTCATGATAAAAATTCGAATAGTATGGAAAGGTATATGGATAAAAAGTTAAAAATCTCTCTTCCCACTTCCTTCAACTCCTTTGCATTCCCCAGAGATAAACCACTGTTAACTTTCTTGTGTCTTGGTTTAGACATAAGACATTTCTTTTCTAGAATTATATTTTGACAAAATTTGGATCATACTCTGTATACTGTATATAGTGATATATAGTGTTGTAGAAACTACTTAAGCATACTCTTTTGGACATCATTCCATGTTAAGCTTCAAGGTCTGTCTTGCAGATTTGAACAGCTGCCTATACCATAAATTATCTCAGCAATCCTTTATTAATTGACATGTAGGTTGTTTCTAGTTTTTTTGATATTACGTACTGCTGTAATGAACAGCTTTGTATATCTGTGCCCATTTATGAGTCTTAAGATAAATGCCTTAAAGTAGAATTTAAAGAATGGGTCAGAGGGTATGTGCATCATTACTTTTCATAGTATTGCCAAGTTACTTGTCAAAAAGATTGTACCAATTTATATTTTTAACCAACTGTGTCTGAGGTGTCTCTTTTCATGTACATCTTTGCCAACATTTTGTATTTCCCAATTTTTAACCTTTTTCCGTCTAATGGTTTAAGTGATATCTTGTTTTAGTTAAATTTAGTTTAATGTTGACTGCTAACATTATTGATGTTCACAGATACTATTGTTATTGCTACTATTTTATGATTTCAATCTACTTGTATCTTGTACTTTATGATGATTTACACAAAAATGGCATGAATTTCCAGTAAGCTCAGAAATAACTAAACTCAGAACAAATATTACTTCTGAAAAATAGAAAGGAAGACTTTCTTGTATGTCTGTAGGCCAAGCTGCAGGTGAAGAGAAAAGCAGTTGGAGTTTTTGCTATGGCTTAGTTGCTTGTATTCTTAGTGCTGTGTTCTTGGCTATACTGGTCTGGAATGGAGTTCCTGTCTTGTCGAATTGGGCCGGAGAAGGGTGAGAGTGAGTCTTGGTTCGGATACCACAGAAATTGGCTGTTCTTAAAGTTTTAGTAGATTTTCCTTTTTCTTTTTTTTTGGATGAGGAAGATTAGCCCTGAGCTAACATCTGTTGCCAAGCCTCTTCTTTTTGTTGAGCAAGATTGGCCCTGGGCTAACATCTGTGCCCATCTTCCTCTACTTTTATATACGGGACGTCTGCCACAGCGTGGCTTGATAAGCGGTGCGTAGATCCATGCCTGAGATCTGAACCTGTGAACCCTGGGCTGCCAAAGCAGAGAGCGTGAACTTAACCACTATGCCACCAGGCCGGACCTAGTAGATTTTCTTGAATAAATGTTTCTTCATTTACTGTATGCCCTCAGGGCCATTTCCAGAGACTTTAAATGGTGTTTTTTTAAATATATACAGTTTGACTAGGGAGTGGATCTGTGGAGCACCACACACTGTCAGGCTACAAGTCCGTCAGTCCATCCCTCATTGCACTTTATTTTAATTAATTAATTAATTTTATTGAAATCATATGGGTTTATAACATTGTGTAATTTCAGGTGTATGTTATTATATATCAGCTTCTGTATAGACTGCATTGTGCTCACCACCAATAGTCTAGTTTTTATCCGTCACCATTCATATGTGCCTCTTTACCCCTTTTGCCCACCGCCCCACCCCTTTCGCCTCTGGTAACCACTAATCTATTCTCTTTATACATGTGTTTGTTTATCTTCCATATATGAGTGAAATCATACAGTGTTTGTCTTTCTCTGTCTGGCTTATTTCGCTTAATGTCATACCCTCAAGATCCATCCATGTTGTTGCAAGTGGGACAATTTTGTCTTTTTTTTATGGCTGAGTAGTATTCCGTTGTATATGTATATATACACCACACCTTTATCCATTCTTCAGTCAATGGACACTTAGGTTGCTTCTATGTCTTGGCTATTGTGAATAATGCTGCAGTGAACACAGTGGTGCGTAGATCTCTTTGTATCGTTGATTTCAAGTTCTTTGGATAAATACCTAGTGGTGGGATAGCTGGATCATATGATATTTCTATTTTTAATTTTTTGAGAAATCTCCATACTGTTTTCTTTTTTTTTAAATTTTATTTACTTATTTATTTGTGAGGAAGACCAGCCCTGAGCTAACATCCGATGCCAATCCTTCTCTTTTTTGCTGAGGAAGACTGGCCCTGGGCTAACATCTGTGCCCATCTTCTTCTACTTTATATGGGACACCGCCACAGCATGGCTTGGCGAGTGGTGCGTCTGTGTGCGCCTGGGGTCCAAACTGGCGAACCCCGGGCCGCCGCAGCAGAACGTGTGCACTTACCCACTGCTCCACTGGGCTGGCCCCCTCCATACTGTTTTCCATAGAGGCTGCACAGTTTGCATTCCCACCAGCAGTGTATGAGGGTTCCCTTTTCTCCACATCCTCTACAACATTTGTTATTTTTTGTCTTGGTGATTATAGGCATTCTAACGGGTGTAAGGTGATATCTCATTGTAGTTTTGATTTGCATTTCCCTAATAATTAGTGATGTTGAACTTCTTTTCATGTGCCTGTTGGCCATCTGTATATCTTCTTTGGAAAATGTTCATATTCTCTGCCCATTTTTTGACTGGGTTGTTTTTTTTTGTTGTTGAGATGTAGGAGTTCTTCATATATTTTGGAAATTAACCCCTTGTTGGATATATGATTTGTAAATGTTTTCCGCCAGTTGGTGGGTTGTCTTTTCATTTTGTTCATGGTTTCTTTTGCCTTGCAGAAGCTTTTTAGTCTGATGTAGTGCCATTTGTTTATTTTTTCTTTTGTTTCCCTTGCCCGAGTAGACATGGAATTCGAAAAGATGCTGTTAAGACGGATGTCAAAGAGTGTACTGCCTATATTTTCTTCTAGGAGTTTTGTGGTTTCAGGTCTTACCTTCAAGTCTTTAATTCATTTTGAGGTAATTTTTGTGTATGGTGTAAGGTAATGGTCTACTTTCATTCTTTTGCATGTGATGATCCAGTTTTCCCAACACCATTTATTGAAGAGACTTTCCTTTCTTCATGTATGTTCTTGGCTCCTTTGTCGAAGATTAGCTGTCCATAGATCTGTAGTTTTATTTCTGGCCTCCCAGTTCTGTTCCATTCATCTGTGTGTCTGTTTTTGTGCCAGTACCGTGCTGTTTTGATTTCTATAGCTTTGTAGTATATTTTGAAGTCAGGGATTGTGATGCCTCCAGCTTTGTTCCTTTTTCTCTGAGTTGCTTGGCTAGTAGGGGTCTTGTGTTGTTCCATATACATTTTAGGATTCTTTGTTCTATTTCCATGAAGAATGTCATTGGGATTCTAATTGGGATTGCATTGAATCTGTAGTTTCCTTAGGAAATATGGACATTTTAACTATGTTTATTCTTCCAATCTCTAAGCATGGACTATCTTTCCATTTCTTTGTGTCTTCTGTTTCTTTCAATAATATCTTTTAGTTTTTAGTATATACGTCTTTCACCTCCTTGGTTAAATTTATTCCTAGATGTTTTATTCTTTTTGTTGCGATTGTAAGTGGGATTGTATTCTTGACTTCTCTTTCTGCTAGTTTGTTATTAGTGTATAGAATTGCAGCTGATTTTTGTAAGTTGATTTTGTACTTTGCCACTTTGCTGTAGTTTTTATTTCTGATAGCTTTCTGGTGGATTCTTTGGGGTTTTCTATATATAGAATCATGTCATCTGCAAACAGTGAGAGTTTCATTTCTTCCTTTCCAATTTGTTTTTCTTTTTCTTGCCTAGTTGCTCTGGCCAAAACCTCCAGTACTATGTTAAATAGGAGTGGCAAGAGTGGGCACCCTTGTCTTGTTCCTGTTCTCAGAGGAATGGCTTTCAGTTTTTCACTGTTGAGTATGATGTTGGCTGTGGGTTTGTCGTATACAGCCTTTATTATGTTGAGATACTTTCCTTCTACACCCATTTTATTGAGAATTTTTATCATAAATGCTGGATCTTGTCAGATGCTGTCTCTGCATCTGTTGAGATGATCATGTGATTTTTATTCCTCATTTTGTTAATGTGGTGTATCACATTGATTGATTTCCAGATGTTGAACCATCCCTGCATCCATGGTATAAATCCCACTTGATTATGGTGTGTGATCCTTTTGATATATTGCTGTATTTGGTTTGCCAATATTTTGTTGAGGAGTTTTGCATCTATGTTCATCAGCAATGTGGGCCTGTAATTTTCCCTTCTTTGTGTTGTCCTTGTTTGGTTTTGGGATCAGGGTGATGTTGGCCTCATAGAATAAGTTAGGAAGCATTCCGTCTTCTTCAATTTTTTGGAATAGTTTTAGAAGGATAGGTATTAAATCTTCTTTGAATGTTTGTTAGAATTCTCCAGAGAAGCATCTGGTCCTGCACTTTTTGTTTTTTGGGAGGTTTTTGATCACTGTTTCAATCTCCTTACGTGTGGTTGGTGTATTCAGATTCTCTATTTCTTCTTGATTCAGGTTTGGGAGGTTGTATGAGTCTAAGAATTTATCCATTTCTTCTAGGTTGTCTAATTTGTTCGCATATAGTTTTTCACAGTGTTCTCTTGTAATCCTTTATATTTCTGTGGTATCCATTGTAATTTCTCCTGTTTCATTTATAATTTTATTTATTTGAGCCTTCTTTCTTTTTTTCTTAGTGAGTCTAGCTAAGGGTTTGTCAATTTTGTTTATCGTCTAAAAGAACCAGCTCTTAGTTTCATTGATCCTTTCTTCTGTTCTTTTAGTCTATATTTCATTTATTTCTGCTCTAATTTTTGTTATTTCCCTCCTTCTGCTGACTGTCGGCTTAGTTTGTTCTTCTTTTTCTAGTTCTATTAGGTGTAGTTTAACATTACTTATTTGAGATTTTTCTTCTTTGTTGATGTAGGCCTGTATTGCTATAAGTTTTCCTCTTGGCATGCTTTTGCTGCATCCCATAAGAGTTGTTATGTTGTGTTTTCATTGTCATTTGTCTCCAGGTATTTTGTGATTTCTCCTTTGATTTCTTCATTGATCCAATGGTTGTTCAGTAGCATGTTGTTTAGTTTCCACATATTTGTGATTTTCACGGCTTTTTTCTTGTAGTTGATGTTTAGTTTCTTAGAGTTGTGGTCAGGAAAGATGCCTGATATGATTTCAATCTTCTTAAACTTATTCAGACTTGCCTTGTTTCCCAGCATATGGTCTATCCTTGAGAATGTTCCATGTGCACTTGAGAAGAATGTGTATTCTGTTTTTGGATGGAATGTTCTATATATATCTATTAAGTCCATCTGGTCTAGTATTTCATTAAGGCCAGTTTCCTTGTTGACTTTCTGTCTGGATGATCTATCCACTGATGTAAGTGGGATGTTGAGGTCCCCTACTGTTATTGTATTCCTGTCAGTTTCTCCCTTTAAGTCTGTTAATAGTTGCTTTATATACTTTGGTGCTCCTGTGTTAGATGCATATATATTCATAAGTGTTATGTTCTCTTGGTGGAATGTCCCTTTTATTATTATATACTGCCCCTGTTTGTCTCTCATTGTCTTTTTTATCTGAAAGTCTGCTTTATCTGAGATAAGTATGGCAACACATGCTCTCTTTTGCTTGCCATTTCCTTGGAGTATCATCGTCCATCCCTTCACTCTGAGCCTATGTTTGTCTTTAGAGCTGAGATGTGTTTCCTGGAGGCCACATGTTGTTGGGTCATGTTTTTTAATCCATCTAGGGCCAGCCCTGTGGCTTAGAGGTTAAGTGCACGCGCTCCACTACTGGTGGCCCGGGTTCGGATCCCGGGCATGCACCAACGTACCGCTTCTCCAGCTGTGCTGAGGCCATGTCCCACATACAGTAACTAGAAGGATGTGCAACTATGACATACAACTATCTACTGGGGCTTTGGGGCAAAAAAAAAAAAAAAACGAGGAGGATTGGCAGTAGATGTTAGCTCAGAGCTGGTCTTCCTCAGCAAAAAGAGGAGGATTAGCATGGATGTTAGCTCAGGGCTGATCTTCCTCACAAAAAATAATATTAATAATAAATAAATAAATCCATCTAGCTGCTCTTTTTTTTTTTTTTTTTTGGTGAGGAAGATCTGCCCTGAGCTAACATCTGTGCCAATCTTCCTCTATTTATTAGTACGTGGGCTGCTAGCATAGCATGGCCACTAACAGAGTGCTGTAGGTCTGCACCCGAGAACCGAACTTGGGCCACCCAAGTGGAATGTGCTGAACTTAACCAGTAGGCAACTGGGGCTGGCCCCACTCTGTGTCTTTTTATTGGAGAATTCCATCCATTTACATTTAGAGAGACTATTGATATATGAGGGCTTACTATTGCCATTTTATCTCTTATTTTCCAGTTGTTCTATATTTCCATTGTTTCTTTTCCCTTGTATTTCTGACTGCCATTTCAGTTTGGAGGTTTTCTGTGATGGTTTTCTCTTTATTTATGATTTGTGGCTCTGCTCTGATTTTTTGTTTAGTGGTTACCATTAGGTTTGTATAAAAGATCGCGTAGATGAGATAGTCCATTTTCTGAAAGCCTCTTATCTCCATTAGCCTAAGCAGGGTCCATCCCTTTCCTCTCCCCCTTCTGAGTTATTGTCATAAATTGTTCTTTTTTGTGTTGTGAGTTTGTAACTAAATTGAAGTGTTCATAGTTATTTTTGATGATTTCCTTCCCTTTGTCTTTTATGTTATAATTAAATGTTTACTGACCTATTCTGGTATAGACCCGCAATTTTCTAGTTCTGTCTGTCTATTTATCTTCTTCCTCATGGTTTTGTAAATCTTCGCTTTTTAGTGTCAGGTGGGAGGGCTCCTTTAAACGTTTCTTGTAGTACAGGCCTAGTGGCAATAAACTCCCTCAGCTTCTGTTTATCTCCATTGTACCTGAAGGATAGTTTCACTGGGTAGAGTATTTTTGGCGGAAAGTTTTTGTCTTTCGGTATTTCAATATATCATTGCACTCTCTCCTGGCCTGTAAGGTTTCTGCTGAGAAATCTGCTGAAAGCCTGATAGGGGTTGCTTTGTATGTTGTTTTCTTCTGCCCTTAATATTTTTTGTTTGTCATTGACTTTTGCCAGTTTTCATAGTATATGCCTTGGAAAAGGTCTTTTTGCATTGATATAATTAGGAGTTCTATTGGCTTCATGTACCTGTAGGTTCAGTTCCTTCCCCAGGTTTGCGAAGTTCTCAGCTGTTATTTCTTTGAACAAGCTCTTTACTCCTTTCTCCCTCTCTCCTGCCTCTGGAATGCCTATAAATCTTATGTTGTGTTGCCTAATTGAGTCGGATATTTCTCAAAGAGTTTTTTAATTTTTTATATTTTATTTTATTTATTTATTTATTTATTTTTGTGAGGAAGATCAGCCCTGAGCTAACATCCAATGCCAGTCCTTCTCTTTTTGCTGAGGAAGATTGGCCCTGGGCTAACATCCGTGTGTACCTTCCTCTACTTTATATGGGATGCCACCACTGCATGGCTTGACAAATGGTGCGTCAGTGTGTGCCCAGGATCCAAACCTGTGAATCCCGGGCTGCCGAAGTGGAGCGCATGCCCTTAACCACTGCACCACCAGGCCGGCCCCGAGTTTTTTCATTTTTTAAAAATCTTAGTTCTCTCTCCTCCTCTACCTGAAGCATTTCTATATCTCTGTCTTCTAAATCACTAATTCTGTCGTCCATAATGTCAGCTCTTTTTTTTATGGATTCTTCATATCCAGAATTTCTGTTTGTTGGGTTTTTTTTTTTTGAGTTTCAATCTCTTTGGTGAAGTATTCCTTCTGCTCATTAATTTTATCCTTGAGCTCATTGAACTGACTTTCTCAGTTTTCTTGTAACTCGTTGTGTTTCTTTATGATAACTATTTTGAATTCTTTGTGATTTAAATTGTAAATTTCTGTGAGTACAGGATTGGGTTCCGGAGACTTGTCATTTTCCCCCTGCTCTGAAGTGCTAATGTGGTTCTTCATGGTGTTGGATGAAGTGATCCTTTGCTGATGCATTTGTGGTAGTATCTGGTTGCAGATTCCACCTGCCACCACTGGGGGTCGGGAGCAAGAGCTGTGTTTTCTGATCCCACCTCATCTACTGGAATTTGTGCTGGGAGGGCTGCTCTGTGTTTGCGTGCTGGCCTCAGCCGCTTGGCACATCATGCACTTACGTGCAAGCGGGGCCTCTGTGCTCCACCAGTGTGTCGCTCTCATGCGGGACCACTGTGCTTGGCAGGGGACCAGCCTAGCTGGTGCGCTAAGTGGAAGAGAAGGCGTGCTTTCTTTCACACATGGGCTGGCTCTGCACTTGCAGGTGGCTTGGCTGAGCTGCTGTGCTTGGTGGGGGCTCCTTCACGGGGGCTGAGCCACTCCAGGGGAGTGTTCCCGTGGATAGGGCTACCGTGGCACAGTGGTTGCTCCCACAGGCCAGGCTACAACTCTGAAAGTGTTAAAGCAGGCCAGGCTGCCCCTGCCTCCTCTTACAGTCACACTGGCTGCTGTATGAGGACCTGCGACCTAGATCACTGCTACTGGGGAGGGAGATGGGGAAGGGTGCACTCACCTAGTTCCGCTGCCTCCTGGGGATGTATTATACCTGCCTTCAGATGCATGGCTGCGTGGCTCTCTCAGACATCCTGTTGTGCTGTGCTGGAAATCCTCTGCTGGTTAATGAATGTCCATTTAGTTGTAACATAGAGGGGAGAGACAAAGGGAATGACTCACTCTGCCCATGATGCTGATGTCACTCTCCCCTCATTGCATTTTAAACAAACATTCCTCTCCTGCAACACTGCATCACTTATATTGTATTATAGGTAGGAGTATACATGTCTACCTAGATCGAGTTTCATGAGGGCACTTGCATAGTTTATTTTGTTATCTCTTGTGTTTGCTTGGCGCATAGTAAGTGCCTAATAAATGTTTTTTTGAACAAATGTTAAGGTAAAATTTCAGATAAGTAAAGTCTCTCTTTGACATGGATTAATATGAGTGTGCTAAGTTTTGGCCTCTGATAATAACCACATTTGGGATATAGTTTTAAAAACCTCAATAAGAAAGGGACCTTCTAAAGGAAGAATTTTAGCTTACAGTCTGCCGTATTTTGGCATAGGGATTTTCTTTCTTTTCTTTTTTTTTTGTGAGGAAGATCAGCCCTGAGCTAACATCCATGCTAATCCTCCTCTTTTTGCTGAGGAAGACCGGCTCTGAGCTAACATCTATTGCCAATCCTCCTCCTTTTTTTTTTTTTGCCCCAAAGCCCCAGTAGATAGTTGTATGTCATAGCTGCACATCCTTCTAGTTGCTGTATGTGGGATGTGGCCTCAGCATCTGGAGAAGCGGTGCATTGGTGCATGCCCGGGATCCGAACCTGGGCTGCCAGCAGTGGAGCGCACGCACTTAACCACTTAAGCCACGGGGCCGGCCCTGGCATAGGGCTTTTCTTTTGAATAATTTAGAAACCTCTGACATATTCTATTTAATTCTATACCATCATCTTTTAAAATTAGTAGCTTGTATTTTTGTGTGTGTGTGTGAGGAGATCAGCCCTGTGCTAACATCTGCCAATCCTCCTCTCTTTTTGCTGAGGAAGACTGGCTCTGGGCTAACATCTGTGCCCACCTTCCTCCACTTTATATGGGACGCTGCCACAGCATGGCTTGCCAAGCAATGCATCGGTGCACGCCTGGGATCCAAACCAGCGAACCCCGGGCCCCCGCAGCGAAGTGTGCGCGCTTAACTGCTTGTGCCTCCAGGCCGGCCCCCTGGAATTTTTTTATTATGTTGAAAGGTCAGAAAATACAAGTATGCAAAAGGGAAATAATTCCTTGCACTCTCACCAACTGAAGATGTTTTTTATATGTTGATATGTTTCTTTTAGTTTTTTTATGCAGGTATACAGGTTTTCCTATAAAATGGCGCTGTACATATTACATTTTAATCTGTTTTATTCACTAGTTACATAGTTATAATATAAATGTTATATAAACCGTTATTCCTATATAATATTTTCAGTGGTTGATTTTTATTGTATGAATGCATAATAGTAATAAAAATAGGGGCTGGCCCCGTGGCATAGTGGTTAAGTGCGCATGCTCCACTGCTGGCGGCCCGGGTTCGGATCCTGGGCATGCACCGATGCACCAATGCACCATGCTGTGGCAGCGTCCCATATAAAGTGGAGGAAGATGGGGACGGATGTTAGCCCAGGGCCTGTCTTCCTCAGCAGAAAGATGAGGATTGGCATGGATGTTAGCTCAGAGCTGATCTTCCTCACAAAATAAAAATAATAAATAAAAATAATATTTGTTGACCAATTACTGTGTACCAGTGGGTATAGCACTAAGCATTTACATATGTTGACTCATTTAATCCTCATTTCAGTCCTTTGAGGTGAACCCAGCTATTGTTTCCATTTTAGAGATGAGGAAACTGAGGCACAGAGTAGTTAAGTCTTTTGCCCAAGGTCACATAGCTAGTAAGTAGTAAAGCCAGGATTTAAGCTTGGATGATTTGGCTCCAGAGCCTGGGCTTTTAATTCAACCACTCCTCTTGTTGGTATTTTGGTTGTTCAAAGTTTGTGCTATTATAAATAGTACTGCAATAAACATCCTTGTGGCTCTATATTTTTTCTTCTTAAAACTATTTTGAGGGGTGAGGCAGTCATACATGCACAATAGTTTAAAAAGTTATCCAGTGAAAATAAAGTCTCCTTCACAAGTCAGTTCTCTTCCTTATAGGCTACCATGATTAATACTTTCTTGCTTATCTTTCCAGAGTCGGTCTTTGAATCTATAAACATATATAAACTCCCAACCTCTCTTTAAAACACAAATAGCAGCATATTCTAACACTTTTGCTGCCTGTTGCTGTTTTCTACTTAAGTGTATCTTGGTGAATCCTTCTGCATCAGAATACACACCTGCACCATGCCAGCTCTTTCCCCCTCACTTCTTTTTAACAAGTGCAGAGTACAGCATTTTATGGATGAGGATGTGGCACGCAAATTAGGTAGATTACTTGAGGGTTTTATTTAAGACTTTGAAATGTTGCCATCAATTGCTGAAGAGAGGTTTGAGGGGAAGGAATTGAAGTTTTGGACAGGAGGGAGAAACGAGGAGGAGCCGTATTTTATGCCTTCATGTGGACTACTAGAAAGTGTAATTGTTTAAATGTCTCCAGAGTTGATCTGATCCACATATTGCCTCATTGTTTCTCTTTTGTGCTGGATATATGGATATATTTGATGTGTTTAAAAGATTAATTTTTGGACTGGTCCCGGGGCTTCCGCTTCGGCGGCCCGGGTTCGCGGGTTTGGATCCTGGATGTAGACCTTCACCACTTGTCAGCCATGCTGTGGCAGTGACCCACATACAAAATAGAGGAAGATTGGCACAGATGTTAGCTCAGGGTGAATCTTCCTCCACCAAACAAAATAAAGAGGAAGATTGGCAACAGATGTTAGGTCAGGGTGAATCTTCTTCAGCAAAAAAAAAAAAAGATGAATTGTTTTTTGCAAGTCGTTATAATCTTAAATATATGGAAATGAGGATATACTATTACTGTGTTTTCTTTACTCTTTTTTTATTGTGGTAATGTACACATAACATAAAATTAACTGTCTTAACCATTTTTAAGTATACAGTTCGGTGGTATTAATACATTCATAATGTTGTGCAACCATCACCACCATTCATATCCATAGTTCTTTTCATCTTGAAAAACTGAAACTCCATACCCATTAAGCAGTAACTCCCCATTCTCTTCTCCCCACAGCCCCTGGCAGCCACCATTCTATTTTCTATTTCTATGATTTTGACTACTCATATAGGTGGAATCATATAATATTTGTCTTTTTGTGACTGGCTCATTTCACTTAGCATAATGTCCTCAAGGTTCATCCATGTTGCAGTGTGTCAGAATTTCCTTCCTTTCTAAGGCTGGATAACATTCCATTGTGTGTATATATCACATTTTGCTTATCCATTCATTCACTGATGGACATTTAGGTTGCTTCTACGTTTTAGCTATTGTAAATAATGCTGCTGTGAACATGGGTGTGCAAATATCTCTTTGAGATTTTCCTTTCAATTTTTTGGGGTGTATACCCAGAAGTGGAATTGCTGGATCATATGGTATTCTATTTTATTTTTTCAAAGAATCACCATACTGTTTTTCATAGTGGCTGTACCATATTGTACTCCCACCAACAGTGTACAAGGGTTCTAATTTCTCCACATCCTTGCCAAAACTTGTTATTTTCTGTTTTTTTGATAGTAGCCATCCTAGTGGGTGTGAAGTGGTGTCTCGTAGTTTTGATTTGTATTTCCGTAATGATCAGTGATGTTGAACATCTTTTCATGTGTTTATTGGCCATTTGTATATCCTTTTTGAAGAAATGTCTATCAAGACCTTTGCCTATTTTTGAATTGGGTTTTTGTTTTGTTGTTAAGTTTTAGAGTATTAATCCCTTATCAGATAAATGATTTGCAAATATTTTCTCCCATTCTCAGGTTACCTTTTTATTCTGTTGATATTGTCTTTTGATGCAGAAATTTTTTTGATTTTCATGAAGTCCAGTTTGTCTGTTTTTTCTTTTGTTGACTTTAGTGTCTTATCCAAGAAATCATTGCCAAATCCAATGTCGTGCAGCTTTTGCCCTATGTAGTCTTCTGAGAGTTTTATTGTTTTAGGTCTTACATTTAGGCCTTGATCTATTTTGGGTTAATTTTTCTAAATGGTGTTAGATAAGGGTCCACCTTCATTTATTTGCATGTGGATATCCATTTTTCCCAGCACAATTTGGTGAAAAGACTCTTTTTCCCATTGAATGTTCTTGATACCCTTGTCAAAAAATCATTTTTTTTTTTTGTTTTGTGAGGAAGATCAGCCCTGAGCTAACATCTGTGCCAATTCTCCTCTTTTTGCTGAGGAAGACCGGTTCTGAGCTAACATCTATTGCCAATCCTCCTCCTTTTTTTCCCCAAAGCCCCAGTAGATAGTTGTATGTCATAGTTGCACATCCTTCTAGTTGCTGCATGTGGGACACGGCCTCAGCATGGCCGGAGAAGCGGTGCGTCGGTGCACACCCGGGATCCAAACCCCGGGCCGCCAGTAGCAGAGCACGCGCACTTAACCGCTAAGCCATGGGGCCGGCCCTCAAAAAATCATTTGACTATATATATGAGGGTTTTTTTTCTAGGCTGTCTTTTCTATTCCATTGGTCTGTATATCTGCCTTTATGTCAGTACCACACTGTTTTGATTACTGTAGCTTTGTGGTAAGTTTTGAAATTAAAAAGTGTAAGTCCTCCATCTTTGTTCTTCCTTTTCAAGATTGTTTTGGTTATTTGGGGTCCACTGAGATCACCTATGAATTTTAGGATGGTGTTTCCTATTTCTGCAAAAACATCATCAAGATTTTGATAGCGATTGCATTGAATCTGTAAATCACTTTGGGTAGTATTGACATCTTAACAGTATTAAGTCTTCTGATCTAATGGGAATAATAGTACATTATTTTGGTTTTTATGAAGATTCAAGATAGTGTTCATAGCAAGAATCAAGCCACTGGTAAAATTAGTCCATCAATACCACCCTTCTAACTTTGATCGTTTGATTGAATAAAGTATTATTGACCCGTGATTAAATTATTAACCTTGTAGTGTGGTTTCTTCTTTTTCGTGGTAGATATCCCAGAGGAGGAAGCCAGATATTGGACCTACAAATTGGAGCAAATCAATGCCTTGGGAGCTGATAAAGAGGTAGGAACTGCCTTATTTGTAATATAAAGAAATGAGGAAAAATCTTTTTATAGGACACTTTATGGTTTGTCAAGGCAGGGACCCAGAAGCATGTTGAAGAATGAAAGAATTTAAACTGCATTAAAGAAAAAAGCAGCTAGAAGATGGCCTGACATTTCGTTAGAAGGATCTATCTTCCACTTTTCCTGTTCCCATTGTCTCCCAGAAGTCGCTGAATTAGCACTAGTCTGGCTCTAGACTGTTGGGGAAGGAGCTTTTACTGGAAAAACTGTCCTCTTGTTACACAGATGAGCAGAGGCATTTCTTCTGCTTCTTTCCAGATGTTTGGATATATATCCTTATTTGCATACTCTTTTTAGGGATGTTTAGACTATTGCATTGCTTAGTTCTGCTGTCCTAACTTATCTCCAGAGATGAGTCTGGTGCACAGAAGAGAACACAATCAACTCAATCTGGACTATCAGGAACAGGGAAGGTTTTTGTTATTGGTGGTGGAGGGAAAAGATAAGTTTTTTTACTTTTGGATATGTTTGGCTATTAGAAAATTGGTCTGATTATAGGATAGAGTTGGGAGTGCCAGGGGATATTTCAGTGGAAATGTCTGGTAAGCAACTTGATGAAAGAATCTGAAGCTCAGGGTTGGATGGGGTGGCGAGATATAGGCATAGAGTTTGGATTCATCAACATACTGGAAGCATTTGAAGTCATAGGAATAGAAGAGCTCGCTCAGGTGGAGTAGGTAGAATGAGTATTGAAGAAGAACAAGGACAGTACGTTGGGAAACATCAAAGGTAGGATGTGAAGAAACAAAAGAGAATGAGCCAGAGCTGCCTGAAAGAGAGGAAAACCAGAAAAAGTGTCATGGAACAAAGAAAAAAGAGTTTTAAGGCAGAAATTCTCGATAGTATCAGATGTTACCGAGAACAAAGAAGAGTAATGAAACGGAGCCTTTGGATTTGGCAGTTTATGACCACTATGCAGGAAGCCAGAATGAAATGGTTTGATGAGAAGTGTTAGTTCCTAGGGCTGCTGTGACAAAGTACCACAAACTGGGTCGTTACGACCACAGAGATTTATTCTCTCACAGTTCTGCAGGCTGGAATTCTGAAATCAAGGTGTTGGCAGGGTCACTTCCTTCTGGAGACTCTGAGGAAGAAACTGTTCCATGCCTCTTTTCTACCTTCTGGTGGTTCCCAGCAGTCCTTGCCATTCCTTGGCTTGTGCACACATCATTCCAATCTCTGCCTCCATTATCACGTGCCTCCTTGTGTCTGTCTGTCCCTACAATATATTCTCTTCTCTTTGTGTGTCTGTGTCCAAATTTCCACTCATCTTGTCAGGACACCAGTCATTGGATTAATTTAAGACTAATTTAAGATTGCAGTGACCCTGTTTACAAAGATCACATTCACAGGTACTGGGGATTAGGACTTGAACATATCTTTTTTTTTTTTTTTGGTGAGCAAGACTGGCCCTGAGCTAACATCTCTTGCCAATCCTCCTGTTTTTTGCTGAGGAAGATTTGCCCTGAGCTAACACCTGTGCCCATCTTCCTCCATTTTATATGTGGGATGCTGCCACAGCATGAACATATCTTTTTGAGGGACACAATTCAACCCACAATGAGTTAAATAAAAGATGGATAAATGGAATTTGGGACAACTGCAAATACTCCTTTCGGAGTTTTCCCTTACCTCATCTGATTACTTAGTAGGCTTTGTATTATTAAACTCATAACTCGTCTCATACCCAAGCCAACACCCCAACTTTTCTTCTTTGTTGAAAGCCCCAGTATTTCTCCCCCCATTGATAAATGCCAAAATCCACTCTAGCCTTGCATCTACTTTACCTTTCGTGTTTTTTTCCCCAAAGCCTGGCTATGCAGTGGTATATAGCTTTCCAAACTCCCATCTTCTTTATTTTCCTAGCAAAGAAACACATTGTGCTTTTGATTTTACAGGCTTTACTGTGTGTCACTATGCAGAATCACATGAAGGGATTAAAACAATAAAAAACTAAATGTAACTTAGGCAAATATTGCAGAATTTTACAAGTTCTAAAAATGATGCTTCTTGGTCTGTGGTTCTCAACTCCCTCTGAAATATTTGCTTTCTGTTTATATTCTAGGGTATGGAGCTCCCCCTTCTTTCATCCCTTCCTATACCATCCTGTTGTTTTTTTTTAAACAGCTTTATTGAAATATAATTCACTTGCCACACAGTTCACACATTTAAAGTGTACAATTAAGCGGCTTTTAGTATGTTCACTGAATTGTATATCCATCACCACAATTAATTTTAGAACATTTTCATTACCCCATAAAGAAACCTTGTGCACTTAGCCTTCGCACTCCAATCCCCTCATCTTCTTTAGTCCTAGACCGTCACTCAGCTGCTTTCTCTCTCTATACATTGGCTTTTTCTGGACATTTCGTATAAATGGAATTATACAATATGTGGTCCTTTATGACTGTCTTCTTTCACTTAGCATAGTATTTTCAGAGTTTATTCTATGTTGTAGTATATCTATACTTCTTTTTTTTTAATTTCTGAATAATATTCCATTGTGTGGCTATACTGTGTTTTATTTAGCCATTTATCAGTTGATGGACAGTTGGATTGTTTCTACTTTTTGCCTATTATGGATAATGCTGCTATGAACATTCATATTCAAGTTGTTTGGACATGTTTTCAATTCTCTTGGATATATACCTGGGAATAGAGTTGCTGAATCAGATGGTAACTATGTTTAACTGTTTTAGAAACTTCCAGACTGTTTTCCAAAGTGACTGCACCACTTTACATTTCCACATTTCCACCAGCAATGTATTAGAGTTCCAGTGTCTCAACATCTTTGCCAACACTTGTTGTTATCTGTCTTTTTGATTATAGCCATCCTGGTGGGTATGAGGTGGTACCTCATTGTGATTACCACTTTGTTTAATAACTATTTTATTATCGAAATTTTTGAACATGTAAAGTATACAGA
Organism: Diceros bicornis minor; assembly: GCF_020826845.1. Classification (NCBI taxonomy): domain Eukaryota; kingdom Metazoa; phylum Chordata; class Mammalia; order Perissodactyla; family Rhinocerotidae; genus Diceros; species Diceros bicornis. Next base: position 3,598,538 of record NC_080767.1, read on the forward strand.
ATTACTCTTCCCTCTTTTTATGCTGGAGTATTTTAAGCCCAATCCCAGACATCATCTTGTCTCACCCATAAATACATAAATACATTGGTATACATTTTTAACAGATAATGCCTTAAAAAAATAACCACAATGCCCTTAACACATCAAATTTAACAAGTTCTTTTTTTTATTTTTTATTTATTTATTTTTTTGTGAGGAAGATCGGCCCTGAGCTAACATCTGCCAATCCTCCTCTTTTTGCTGAGAAAGACTGGCCCTGGGCTAACCTCCGTGCCCATCTTCCTCTGCTTTATATGGGACGCCACCACAGCATGGCCTGCCAAGCAGTGCGTCGGTGCGCGCCTGGGATCCGAACCGGCGAACCCCGGGCCGCTGCAGCAGAGCGCGCGCACTTAACTGCTTGCACCACCAGGCCGGCCCCAAATTTAACAATAATTTCTTAATGTCATGTAATGCCTAGTGTGAGTTCAAATTTCCTTTGTTGTCTCAAAGATGTCTTTTCACAATTGCTTTGTTCAATCCAAGATCCAAACAAGTTGTTCATATTTGGTTATTATGTCTCTTAAATCATTTTTTTTGTATAACTGTTTCCCTTTCCCTCATTTGTTTTATAGAATTCTGCACATTCTGGATTTGGCTGATTATATCCCCAAGGTTTCATTTACCATGTTCTTCTAACCCTCTTACTTCCTTTAAACTGGATATTGTATCTAATCATCTGAGGATTAGATTGACATTTAGATTGAAGTTTATTTTTTTTTTTTTGGCAGGCAGATGGTGTCTTAACTCACTTCTAGTTATGTTAAAATTCAACAGTGGATTCAAGTGATGTCAGCCTGTTTCATCCATTATAAAGTTTTCCCACCAGCCTTTCACCCAATGGCTTTAGCAGCAAATAATAATTATTTTTTAAAAGCATGCAAAATGATGATTTTCTAATTATATTACCCCTTCAACATTTATTTGCTATGATTTGTCTATAAAAAAAGAACTTTTTAATAAAGTCTTTAATAAGGACTTTGTAATAAAGTCTATACAAGGAAAACATTCTCTTTATCCATTTTCAAACTAATGAGCTGTTGTCTAAGCAGCTTCTCAAGGCGACCAATGAGTTTTCTTTTTTTTAGTGGTGTATCATTATGAATTTATGGATTTTGATATACTTAATGTGTTTCAATCCATTGCAGTCATTATTCTGTTTGATAATAAAATCATCTCATCTTTGGTTAGTGGGAGTTTCTTCAAATTGGCTTCTGTGTCCTTATTTCCTTTTTTTCTGTTTTTATCATGAAAAATTTAAAGCAGACATAAAAATAGAGGGAATGGTAAAATGAAACCTGTACACTTGTCTCCAAGATACAATAATTATCAAGATTTTGTCATACTTGCCGTAAAATCATTTTAAAAAGACAATGTAGAGTCTTATCTTTTTATTCTTCGGTGTGTAACAGTTCCCGTACATAGCAACTTCTTGGTTCCAGAAACACTGAGTCAAGACTGGCTTGGGGGTCTACCACTTCACCAAGTTGGGTTGTACTACCATTTATTAATTTGGTTTTCACTATTACAAATGCATGTAGTGAACATCCCTGAGCCTGTTTCTCTATACTTATGTATGAGAGATTCTCTGGGTATATACCTGGAAGTACAGTTGCTTGGTTGTGGGATATGCTCTGTTCAACCTTACTAGATATTGTTAAATTGCTCTAAATTAATTGTACCAATTTATATTCCCATTTTCCTGCTTTTCTTTATCCTTACTGATACTTGATATTACCACATTTAGAATTTTTGCTACTCTAATGAGTTTAGAGCATTATTGTTTTAATTTGCATTTTTCTGTTTATTAGTGACATTCATTCAGTAGTTTATTCACCAAATAACGAATTGTGCACTATGTACCAGGCACTGTTCCAGGTGCTTGGTAAACATCGGAGATTAAACAAAGATCCTGTCCTTATGGATCAAATAGGAGGAGACAGACAATAAGCAGGAAACGTAATAAATATAGTAAATGTTAGAAGATGAGAAATGCTGTCAGGGGAAAACCTATTTTTCTCCATGCAGGTTTTACACTTATTTTGTTAGATTTATTCCTAATCCTTTTGTGAATGGTACATTTAAAAATTACATTTTCTAATAGGTCATTGCTATTATAAGGCAGTGCTTTGCTGCTCATTTTTTTTTAGTACTGATCTTATTCAGCTACTCTTATTAGTTCTACTAGTTTAGAGATTCCCTTAGAGTTTTCTGTGTAACTAGTTTTTGCATCTTTGCATAATAACAGCTTTTATCTCTTTCCAGTCCTTATGTTTTATTTTTTTAAGTGTTTTAATTTTTTATACATATATTTTTATTAACAGACTTTAGTTTTTAGAGCAATTGTGGATTTACAGAAATAGTGAGCAGGTAATGCAGGGAGTTTCTGTATCACCTCTTCTCTGTCCCCTCCCCATAGTTTCTCCTATAATTAACATCTTACCTCAGTGTGGTATATTTGTTACAATTAATGAACCAACACTGATATATTATTAATTAAAAAGTTAGTGTTTTATTATTTTGTTTTTATTATATTTATTTTATTAACTAAAAAATAAAACCAGAAATCCATAGTTTTTTCAAATTTGCTTAGTTTTTACTTCATGCCCTTTTTCTGTTCCAGGATCCCACCTGGGACACTGTGTCACATTCAGTTGTCATGTCTCCTTAGGCTCCTCTTGGCTGTGACCTTTTCTCAGACAATTCTTGTTTTTGATGGCCCCTTATTTTAAAATATTCATTGCATAAAACATCCAGTATAATTTTTAGTACTTGGAGTGGAAGTGAGGATTTCCTGACTATAAGGGGAGTGCTTCATAAGTCTTAAAGTTTGGTGTTTGCTATAGATTTTGATAGATACTATATCAGATGAAGGAAATTCTATTTTCTTCCTGATTTTCTAAGAATTTTTGTCATGAAAAAATAAGGAATTTTATCAAGGCTTTTTCTGCATCTATTGGATCATAGTTTTTCTCCCTTTAATCTGTTTATTGTGGTGAATTACATGAATAGATTTTCAGGTATTGAACTATCCTTGCATTTAAAAGCACACCTGGGGCCAGCCCCGTGGCTTAGCGGTTAAGTGCGTGCATTCCGCTGCTGGCGGCCGGGGTTCGGATCCCAGGCGAGCACCTATGCACTGCTTCTCCAGCCATGCTGAGGCCGCGTCCCACATACAGCAACTAGAAGGATGTGCAGCTATGACATGCAGCTATCTACTGGGGCTTTGGGGGAAAAAAAATAAATAAAAATTTAAAAAAAAAAAAAAAAGCACACCTGGTCATAATGTATGGACATTTATATATCAACATACATATATATGCACACATATACATACATATTCCCATATAAATATTACAGCACTTATTTACAATGGATAAATAATATGATATGATGGATTTGGCTTAGTAATCTGTTTAGGATTTTTGCATTTATGTTCATAAATGAGATTGGCTTGTATTTTTCCTTTCTTATACTAGTTTTTCCTGTTTTGTTGTACATAGGTATTATAGATTTTTTTCCTTAGCGCTCTTAATATTATTAATTAGGCTTTAGTTGGTCTTCAGTTTTCTGCTTTGGGCCTGGAAGAGATTCATTAAATATGTCTTCCAAAAATATCTACTCTCATCTCAAGTCTGAATTCTTCTAGTTTAATACTTAAAGTTTTAGGATTTCTTCACTATTATACCTATGTACTGCCTACCAAAATCATTATTTATAACGGTTATTATTTATAACAAAATCCCTTTGGAGTGGGTTGCTTAACCTTTAAGAAGTTTTGAACATTTTTATGATTGGCAGTTTTCCTAATACTATCATTATCATTTAAATTGTGCTTAACTTCTGATTATTCCTTGTTGAATGTAGTAATAGCAGTATCTACCTCTGATATTTCCATCATAGTTTATTGCTTATAAAGTACTTTACATATAAAGTATATTTATATGCAAAAAGTGTTTTGTGTTTTGGATCGAACCACTTGAAATGCCCTTCATCACTCATACTCCTGTGTAAGCCATCATCAACTTTTGTCTAGATTATTGCAATAGTTAGTCTGTTTCCCCTCTTGTTCCCTACAGTTTGTCTCATGCAGCAGCCAGAGTGATTTTTAAAGTGTAATAAAATCATATCCCTCTCGTGTTTAAAACTCTAAGTGGTTTCACAATACATTAGAATAAAATCCAGGGGCCGGCCCGGTGGCGTAGTGGTTAACGTTCGTGAGCTCCGCTTCGGCAGCCCAGAGTTCGCAGGTCAGATCCTGGGCACAGACCTACTCACCGTTTATCAAGCCATGCTGTGGCAGGCATCCCATATATAAAGTAGAGGAAGATGGGCACGAATGTTAGCCCAGGGCTAATCTTCCTCAGCAAAAAGAGGAGGATTGGCAATGGATGTTAGCTCAGGGCTAATCGATGTTAGCTCAGGGCTAATGTTCCTCACCAAAAAAAAAAGAATAAAGTCCAAACTCCTTACCATGATATACAAACTCTACTCCCTCAGTGCCTAGAACAAGGCCTTGCGCATATAGGTACTCATGAAATATCTGCTGAATGAATGACTCTTTCATTGGCTGTGTTAGAGAAGCTCTGACTTGCCAAGGCTCTCCTAGCTTATTGATAAGTGGCAGAGTCAGGATGTGAACTCCAGTCTCATATTTGCAAGTTGTTAGACCATGTTATGTTTTTCTAATTCTCCAGTGGGCTCTGAATCAAACTATTTTATCTTCCAGACTCTATGTACTTGTATTAACTTGTTTATTCCTTTCTCTTCTTGTTTTGCCTTTCCAAATCCTGCCCATCCTTAAGACTTGTACTTAATTCTTCTCCCTTTTATAGAACTTTTTTTTTTAATGGCTTCAGCACTCTGTTTCTTGGTGGTGATGGTGCTTGGTTGAATTGGGAAGGCTAGAATATAAGTGGGAAGGGGACTCTACTAGGCACCAGATGTTGCATTACATGTGTGGGGGAAGAGAGAGAATCCCCCTCTGCCCTTTCCCTTAAGGTTCTTATGGCTGGCCAAATAATTAACAAGACAGGTTAGCAGGAGAAAATAATACCAAGTTTAATAACATATACATGGGAGAAACCAGGGACACTGCATTTCTCAACACAATAGCAGAAGTTCTCGTCTTAAATACCATCTTCAGCTAAAGACAAAGGAGGATGTTGGGGGTGGGGGGAGTCAGTTACAGGAGATCACCACTAAAGCACAGTAAACAAGAGTAAGGTTATTATGCAGATTTAAGGCCTCACCTTCCACATGGATAAGTTTCTAGAAATGAGGTCATCCCCCCTCTTCCCAATACAGAGAGGGAGATACCTTTACAAATGGAGATTTCCCTTATAAGTGTAAATGTTTGTCTGGCAACTCCTTGCAGGGCAATCTAGAGAATGTGGCCAGAGAGACAGAATTTTTGATAAGATGGGCTTGTTGGTGTCTTTCCTATTGTAACATCTATTTTACGTTATGTTACAGCCATCAGATAGTAACTCCTTCCTGGAACAGATCTTCTATGTCAAATTCTTTAGGCAGTTAGTGGGGGAGGTCAAATGTCCGTCAGAGAAAACAATCAAGGTAAAGAGATATATTTCAGGGTGGCCAAATCTTGATCTCCCACACATGCTTAAATAAGTAATGTCACTTACTTCCCACATGACCTTGTGAGGGAAGAAGCACTATTACTTTTTTAAAGATGAGAAAACTCAACTCTCAGAGAGGTTTTCAGTTCCACCACCCAAAAGGGGAAATCTATACATTATTTACAGGAAAACTTAGAGGAATGAGTTTTCTAAGTCCTCTAAGGCTCCTATAAGGCTTCTAAGGCTAAGCCTTCTACAGCTGCCTGGCAGAGCTGGAAGGATGCCCAGGTGCCTGTGGTCGGAACAGCCTCTCTGCTCTGTTACTTTAGCCTGTGGCCCTGTGTCAGTGCTGTATCTGATAGTCTGGCCTGTATGTCAGGTTCACACAGGGAAATCAGCAGCAGGATGATCTGTTTCTGTTCAATAAAAATTTGACTCCAAACACTAAACCTTTTTACAGGTAGCTGTGATTTTTTTTCCCTCTTTGCCTGGGCCTCTTATTATGTGTTTTTTTTCTCCTTTCTTCTTCTAGTATTCTATTCAAGAAGAAAGCCAGAGGAAGCCATTGCCCACTGCTGCTGCCCAGTGTTGTAAGTGAGAAACTTGTCTCTGAATCTCTCAATAATCACAGCTTTCTGTCAGTTCTCCAAATGTGGCTTATTTTGAGTTAGGAAGGGTGGAGATGTGGTGTGTGTAAACAGAAGATATTCCAGAAGCACACTCATTCAGGCCTGTACTTCCAATGCTGTCTGCCCATTAGCTTTAGGAAGAGGTCTTCTGGTTTTGTGTGGCTGTAGGCTGGGCAATGGGGCGCATCTTTTTTCTCCATTTGCTAGCTTCTACCCCTGGAGGAATGATTTCTCCCACTTTCTCCCCATTTACCTGTTATTATTCTTGAAGGCTCAGTTTAAATGTGACCACCTTGGGAAATCTTCCTGCTGTTTCCTCCTTCCCCAAGTCAAGTTTAGGTGTCTCTCCTCTGCTTCCATAGTACCCTGAGCATACATCATCATATAACCTATCATATATGATAATCTATGTATATTTCTTTGATAAGAACATGAAGTTTTTAAAGTCATAGACATTGTTCTATTTTGTATTCCTAGCATCTGGCTCAATACGTGATACATAGTATAGTAAGTTTCAGTAATGTTTGATAAATGATTAACTGGGTGAGAGAACTTGTCATTTCTTCTGAGATTAATTTATCCAGATCACACGAGTTCCTTCTTGAAATGAGCCATGCATTGTTTGCTACCTTCTCAGTTTCTCTCAAAACAGTTTGAGGAGGCACTAAAGGATTGACTCAGAGCCTATTCTCTTTCACTTTTTCAACCTGTGGAGTGTGCGTATGTGTTGTGCTGTGATTATTTTATATTGCCTTAACTGCAAGTTAAGGGCTGGTGATGGTGGCAGTAGTTACTACAGTAATGCTAGTAATAATAAGAATCATAGCAGCTAACATATTTTGAGGTCTTACCGTATGCCAGATGCTACTCTAAGGGCAAAATGTACTAACTTATTTAATCTTCACAGCAACCCTAAGACATAGATTTTGCTGTTGTCTTCATTTTTCAGATAAGGAAACTGAGGCATAGAGAAATTGAGGAATTTTCCACAAATCACATAGGCAGTAAGTGGTGAAGTAAATATTCAGACACAGACAACCTGACTCTATAGCCCATGCCTTGAACATGTTATACTGCTTCTTTCATGTTCTTTCTCTGAAGGAAAACTTCCATTCATGGTTTATAGATCCATTGGTTGTCTTCCATTCTATATGCTACTTTCCTGATAAAAGTAAGACCAGTAGCAGAGGTCCTCATTTTTTTTTTTTTAATTTAAAGAAAACCTGCTATTTTTCATATGATTTATTACTAACTTTTTTTTTTTTTTTCATTTAGGACCTAGAATTTATCAAACATTTAGAGTCATAGGAGACCAAAAGAATCTGAATTGAAGACCAGGTTGTGAATTAAAGTTTATAGGTCCTTTTCAAAACTCACTGTAATGAGCTAATTTTAACCTTTTTCATCTTTTAAACCTTTTTCTAGGACTGCTAGTGAGAAGTAAAATGGAATGATTGAGATTTCACTTCTCATTCCTTTCTGGGCCCATTTGATGAAATGCAGTTGAAGTGATTAAAGAGCAAATGCCAAGAGGGCAGGAGGAAATAAAAGGTCATGAATAATCAGCAAGTTTATTAATTTTCATACATTTTTCATGTTTACTAGCTAATTTATTTTTCTATAAATAGTCTGTTCGTATCTTTTGACTGCTCCCTCATATATATATATATTTTTTTTTTAATTATTTTTTGTGTGTGTGAGGAAGATCAGCCCTGAGCTAACATCTGCCAATCCTCCTCTTTCTTTTTTTTTTGCTGAGGAAGACTGGCCCTGGGCTAACATCCGTGCCCATCTTCCTCCACTTTATATGGGATGCCACTGCAGCATGACTTGATAAGCGGTGTGTCAGTGCACGCCCAGGATCCGAACTGGCGAACCCCGGGCTGCCGCAGCAGAGCGCGCGCACTTAACCACTTGTGCCACTGGGCCCACCCCTATGTTTTTATTCTGAAAAATTTTAAGCTTATAGAAAAGTTGAAAGAACTGTACAATGAACACCTATTTACCCTTTACTGGATTCAGCGATTAACATTTTGCCACATTTGCTCTTCCACCTCCCCCTTTTCCCCTCCTCAGCACCTCTCTCTTATATCTCTGTCTCTATATGCACATACACAAAAATACACACAACGTATTTTCTGGATCATTTGAATATAAGCTTCAGACTTCATGACACATTGGCATGTATCTCCTGAGAGCTGGGACAGTCTACATAACCAAAATACCATTATCAGAATCAAGAAATTTAACATTGATACAATAATGTTATCTAATATGCAGTCTATACTGAGAATTCCCCAGTTGTCCCCCAAATATTTTTATAGCTATTCCCTCCCCATTGTATGATCTAATCAAGAATCACACATTTTATTTGGTTGTCCTGACTCTTTAATCTCTTTTATTAAAAAAAAAAAATCCTTATCCTTTTTGGGTCATTTATGACACTGGTATTTTTTTTTCCAATTAGAAAAATATTTTATTATAATTGAAATGTCTAGTGCAGATGGGAGTATAGATTAATTAGTACAGGTTTCTGGGAAGCGGTTTGGCAATATGTACCAAGAGCCTTTAAAATATTCATAGCCTTTGATTCAGCAATTGAATTTCTGGAAATTTATCCTAAGTGATCAAGAAGCAGACAAAAATATTGTGCAAAGATGTTCATTGCAAAATTATTTAAATAGCAAAATTTGAAAATGACTTAATAGTTAAGCAACAGTAAATGGTAATAGTCATAAGATGGAATATGCATTTTTATTTAAAATTATGCTTTGAATAATGAGGGAAATTTTCATGAAATTTTAAGTTAAAACTATACAAAACTCTCTCTCTGTGTATATGTGTGTATGTGTATATGTAAATACATGTATAATTTAGGACTTATTGCTATGGACTGAATTGTATACTCCCCGAATTCATACCTTGAAGCCCTAGCCCCCAAGTTGACTATATTTAGATAGGGCCTGTAAGGAGGTGATAAAGGTTAAATGAGATCATAAGAATGAAGCCCTAATCTAATAGGGCTGGTGCCCTTATAAGAAGAGAAAGAGACAACAGAGCTCTCTATGTGAGGACATAGCAAAAAAGTGGCCATCTGCAAGCCAGGAAGAGAACCTTCACCAGGAACTGAATTGGCCAGCACCTTGATCTTGGACTTCCCAGCCTCTAAAACTGTAGGATACAAATGTCTGTTGTTTAATCCACCCAGTCTATGGTATTTTGTTATGGTAGCTTGAGCAGACTAATACAGATTTTGGTACTGAGAGGTGGGGTTATGACTGTGGGCCCTCCAGGACCAATTCAACTGACCCCATCTTTTATCAACAGAGTTGCCTTTCAAGGGGCCGGCCCTGTGGCCTAGTGGTTAAGTACAACGTGCTCCATTTTGGCGGCCCGGGTTCAGTTCCTGCGTAGAGACCTACACCACTCGTCGGCAGCCATGCTGTGGTGGCGACCCACATACAAAATAGAAGAAGATTGGCATGGATGTTAGCCCAGGGCGAATCTTCCTCAGCAAAAAAACAAGTTGCCTTTCAGAAAATTTGCGAAGTCACATAGCCAGAGCATGTACAAAAGAAGAAATCTTGACCTGAAATGACCACAGAACCGAAGATTCTCTTCCCTATGGAACCAAGGGACTGGGGTGTGACCAGAACTTAAAAGTCGAACTATTATCAGAAGTGAGGGGTCCCTCATTCAGGAGGATCCAGTGTTAAAATTCCTTCCACAGCTCATTGTAAATGTTTAGAACCCTGTCATAAATGTTTAAAGAAGCCCATCAATCAAAACCTGTCCTGCCAGCATTTCCATGTGCCAGCCTGTTCTCCCTAACCTCTTAAATTTAGCCCGGAATCCTGAATCAGGGAGGCAGATCTGAGGGCACATGCCCCCTGTCTCCCTGCAGTTGGATCTCGCAGAATAAAGCTAATCTCTTTTCCCAAAGGCTGATGCCGTAATTAATTGGCTTGTTTATGTGCATTGGGCAAGAGAACCCCAATTTTGTGTGGTAACAGGGTGCTGCTATAACAAATACCTAAAAATGTGGAAGTGGCTTTGGAACTGGGTAATGGGTAAAGGCTGGAAGAATTTTGAGGTGCATGCTAGAAAAAGCCAAGATTGCTGTGAAGGGACTGTTGGCAGAAATATGGATGTTAAAGACCATTCTGGAGAAGTCTCAGATGGAAATGAGGAACAGTTTATTGGAAACTGGAGGAAGAGCAATCCTTGTTATAAAGTGGCAGTGAACTTGGCTGAATTTTTCAAGTGTTTTGTGAAAGATAGAATTTGCAAACGATCAAATTAGATATTTATTTAGCAGAGGAGATTTCTAATCGAAGTACTGAAGGTGTGGCTTGGGTCTTCCTTACTGCTTATAATGAAATGTGAGAGAAGAGAGTTTAAGAAGGAATTGTTAAGCAAAAAGGAACCAGAACTTGGAGATTTGGAAAATTCTTAGCCTGTCCATATTGTAAAAAGTGAGAAAGCTCATCCTGAAGAGAACACTAAAGAGATCATGGGTACAACTCATGGACTTAATCAGCCATCTCAGCAGAAGCCAGGAATAGAGATGGGATTATATGAGCAGAGACATTGCCAGTTTCAACTAAAGGGGACAGAGAAAGAGGGCCAGAATGATGGAAGGCTGTTGGACTTCTTGGATTCTACAGGACTGGGCCATAGAGTTATTTGGGTGTAAATGTGTGCTGTTTGTTAGGAAAGGGAAGAATGACCCGGAAGGTGATTCAGTGACTGTCAGGGCTGCCACTCCCAGGACAGACCCACAGGGCAAGGCTGTATCCTTCTGTTTCAGAGGGAGGCCACTGCAGAGAGCCATGGGAACAGGGCCACCCTGCAGAGCTGTGGGGGTGACGTTTCCACCCCAGTGGGCCTGGAACGTGGGACATTGAACCACAGAGAATTTTTCTCCAGCCTTAAGATCTAATGGAATTTGCCTCACTAGCTTTTGGACTTGCTTCTGACCTGTCACCTCTTCCTTCTTTCCTGTTTCTCCCTTGTGGAATGGGAATATCTCTCTGAAATGCTTGTCCCACCATTGTATTTTGGAAGCACATAACTTGTCTGGTTTCACAAGTTCATAGTTGGAGAGGAATTTTGCTCAGGATGAATCATACATGAAGTCTAACTTATAACTGATTTAGTTGATATTTGAATGAGACTTTGGACTCTACACTTTAGAGTTAATACTGGAGTGAGTTAAGACTTTGGGGCTGATGGGATGGAATGAATGTATTTTGCATGCAATAAGGACTTGAATTTTCGGCAGCCAAAGGCAGAATGCTATGGGCTCAATTGTGTCTCCCTAAAACTCATATGTTGAAGCCTTAGCCTCTGCAATGTGATTGTATTTGATAATAGAGCCTGTGAGGAGGTATTAAAGGTTAAATGAGGTCATAAGGGTGGGACCCTAATCTGATAGGGCTGGTGCCCTTTTAAAAAGAGGAAGAGACACCAGAGCTCTCTCTGCTGTATGAGAGAAGGTGGTGATTTGCAAGCTAGGAAGAGAGCTCTCATCAGAAACCAAACCCTGCCAGAACCTTGATCTTTGACTTTTCAGCCTCCAGAGACTGTGAGAAAATAAATTTCTGTTGTTTAAGCCACCCAGTCTATAGTATTTTGTTGTGGCAGCCTGAGCAGACTAATACACTTATGTAAATATATCTATACAATTAGGGGAAAAATATCTGGAAAAAGAAGCACCAAAATATTAACCAAATTTGTCTCTGGTATGTGGGATTATGACTTTTTTTTAAATTGATGTCTTCATAGTTTATAACATTATGAAATTTTGGCTGTACATTATTGTTTGTCAGTCACCATATAAATGCCTCCCTTCACCCCTTGTGTCACCCCCCAACCCCCTTGCCCCTGGTGACCACCAAACAGTGTTCTTTGTCCGTGTATTGGTTTATATTCCACATATGAGTGAAATCATGCACTGTTTGTCTTTCTCTCTCTGGCTTATTTCACTTAACATAATACCCTCCAGGTCAATCCATGTTGTTGCAAATGGGATGATTTTGTCTTTTTTTTATGGCTGAGTAGTATTCCATGGTATATATATACCACATCTTCTTTATCCAATCATCAGTCGAGGGACACTTGGGTTGCTTCCACTTCTTGGCTATAGTGAATAATGCTGCAATGAACATAGGGATGCATAAGCCTCTTTGGATTGTTGATTTCAGGTTCATTGGATAGATTCCCAGTAGTGGGATAGCTGGATCATAGGGTATTTCTATTAATTTTTTGAGGACTCTCCATACTGTTTTCCATAGAGGCTGTACCAGTTTGCATTCCCACCAGCAGTAAATGAGGGTTCCTGTTTCTCCACAACCTCTCCAACATTTGTTGCTTTTTGTCTTGGTGATTGTAGCCATTCTAACGCGTGTAAGGTGATATCTTAGTGTAGTTTTGATTTACATTTCTCTGATGATTAGTAATGTTGAACATCTTTTCATATGCCTATTGGCCATCTGTATGTCATCTTTGGAGAAGTGTCTGTTCATTTCTTCTGCCCATGTTTGGATCAGGTTGTTTGTTTTTTTGTTGTTCAGTTGTGTGAGTTCTTTATATATTATGGAAATTAACCCCTTGTTGGATATATGATTTGCAAATATTTTCTCCCAGCTCGTGGGTTGCCTATTCATTTTGATCCTGGTTTCATTTGCCTTTTAGAAGCTCTTTAATCTGATGAAGTCCCATTTGTTTATTTTTTCTTTAGTTTCCCTTGTCTGAGTAGGCATGGTATCCAAAAAAATTCCTTTATGACCATTGTCAAATAGTGTATTGCCTATATTTTCTTCTAGGAGTTTTATAGTTTCAGGTCTCACTTTCAGGTCTTTGATCCATTTTGAGTTAATTTTTGTGAATGGCGAAAGCAGATGGTCTACTTTCATTCTTTTGCATGTGGCTGTCCAGTTTTCCCAGCACCATTTACTGAAGAGACTTTCCTTTCTCCATTGTATGTTCTTAGCTCCTCTGTCAAAGATTAGCTGTCCGTCGGTGTGTGGTTTTATTTCAGGGCTTTCAGTTCTGTTCCATTGATCTGCGTGTCTGTTTTGTACCAGTACCATGCTGTTTTGATTACTATTGTTTTGTAGTATGCTTTGAAGTCAAGGATTGTGATGCCTCCAGCTTTGTTCTTTTTTCTCAGGATTGCTTTAGCTATTTGGGGTCTTTTGTTGCCTTATATGAATTTTAGTATTCTTCGTTCTATTTCCGTGCAGAATGTCTTTGGGATTCTGATGGAGATTGCATCGAATCTGTAGCTTGCTTTAGGTAATATAGACATTTTAACTATATTTATTCATCCAATCCATGTGCGTGGGATATCTTTCCATTTCTTTATGTCATCATCGATTTCTTTCAATAATGTCTTGTAGTTTTCATTGTATAGGTCTTTCACCTCCTTGGTTAGATTTATTCCTAGATATTTTATTCTTTTTGTCACGATTATAAATGGAATTATCTTTTTGAGCTCTCTTCCTGTTAGTTCGTTATTAGTATACAGAAATGCAACTGACTTTTGTAAGTTGATTTTGTACCCAGCAACTTGGCTATAGTTGTTGATTATTTCTAATAGTTTTCCAATGGATTCTTTAGGGTTTTCAATATATAAAATCATGTCATCTGCAAACAGTGAGAGTTTCACTTCTTTGTTGCTTATTCAGATTCCTTTTATTCCTTTTTCTTGCCTAATTGCTCTGGCCATAACCTCCAGTACTGTGTTGAATAAGAGTGGCGAGAGTGGGCACCCTTATCTTGTTCCTGTTCTCACAGGGATGGCTTTCAGTTTTTCCCCGTTGTGTATGATGTTGGCTGTAGGTTTGTCATGTATGGCCTTTATTATGTTGAGGTACTTTCCTTCTATACCCATTTTGTTGAGAGTTTTTATCATAAATGGATGTTGGATTTTGTCAAATGCCTTCTGTGTGTCTATTGAGATGATCATGTGGTTTTTATTCCTTGTTTTGTTAATATGGTGTATCACGTAGATTGATTCATGGATGTTGAACCATCGCTGCGTCCCTGGTATAAATCCCACTTGGTCATTGTGTACGATCTTTTTTTTTTATAATTATTTATTTATTTTTTTCCCCCAAAGCCCCAGTAGATAGTTGTATGTCATAGTTGCACAGCCTTCTAGTTGCTGTATTTGGGACGCGGCCTCAGCATGGCCAGACAAGTGGTGCGTCGGTGTGCGCCCGAGATCCGAACCTGGGCCGCCAGCAGCGGAGCACGCGCACTTAACTGCTAAGCCACGGGGCCGGCCTGTGTACGATCTTTTTAACATATTGCTGTATTCGGTTTGCCAATATTTTGTTGAATATTTTTGCATCTATGTTCATCAGTGATATTGGTCTGTAGTTTTCCTTCTTAGTGTTGTCTTTGCCTGGCTTTGGTATCAGGGTGATGTTGGCCTCGTAGAATGTGTTGGAAGTGTTCCATCTTCCTCTATTTTTTGGAATAGTTTGAGAAGGATAGGTATTAAATCTTCTTTGAATGTTTGGTAAAATTCACTGGAGAAGCCATCTGGTCCTGGACTTTTATTTTTTGGGAGGTTTTTGATTACTGTTTCAACCTCCTTACTTGTGATTGGTCTATTCAGATTCTCTATTTCTTCTTGATTCAGTTTTGGAAGGTGGTATGAGTCTAAGAATTTATCCATTTCTTCTAGATTGTCCAATTTGTTGGCATGTGGTTTTTCGTAGTATTCTCTTATAATCCTTTATAATTCTGTGGTGTCCGTTGTAACTTCTCCTCTTTCACTTCTAATTTTATTTGAGCCTTCTCTCTTTTTTTCTTAGTGAGTCTGGCTAAGGGTTTGTCAATTTTGTTTATCTTCTCAAAGAACCAACTCTTTGTTTCATTGATCCTTTCTACTGTTTTTTTTTTTGGTTTCAATTTCATTTATTTTTGCTCTAATTTTTATTATTTCCCTCCTTCTGTTGACTTTGGGGTTTGTTCTTCTCTTTCTAATTCTGTTAGGCGTAGTTTAAGGTTGCTTATTTGGGATTTTTCTTGTTTGTTAAGATGGAACTGTGTTAGTTTGAGATTCCCTCTCAGGACCGCTTTTGCTGCATCCCATATGAGTTGGTATGGCATGTTTTCATCTTCATTTGTCTCCAGATATTTTTTAATTTCTTCTTTGATTTCATCAATGATCCATTGGTTGTTCAGTAGCATATTGTTTAATCTCCACAATTTTGTCACTTTCCCAGTTATTTTCCTGTAGTTGATTTCTAGGTTCATTGCATTGAGGTCAGAAAAGATGCTTGTTATGATTTCAATCTTCTTAAATTTGTAGAGGCTTGACTTGTTTCCCAACATATGGTCTATCCGTGAGAATGTTCCATGCGCCCTTGAGAAGAATGTATAGTCTGCTGTTTTTGGATGGAGTGCTCTGTATATGTCCATTAAGTCCATCTTGTCTAGTTTTTCATTTAAGTCCACTATTTCCTTATTGACTTTATGTCTGGATGATCTATCCATTGATGTAAGTGGGGTGTTAAGATCCCCTACTATTATTGTGTTGTTGTTAATATCTCCTTTTAGGTTTGCTTTATGTACCTTGGTGCTCCTGTGTTGGGTGCATATACATTTGTAAGTGATATGTCTTCTTGGTGGCGTGTCCCTTTAATCATTATATATTGCCCCTCTTTGTTTCTCATTACCTGTTTTATCTTGAAGTCTGCTGTATCTGATATAAGCATGGCAACACCTTCTTTCTTTTGTTTGCCATTATCTTTGAGTATTGTCTTCCATCCTTTCACTCTGAGCCTGTGTTTGTCTTTAGAGCTGAGATGTGTTTCCTGGAGGCAGCATATTGTTGGGTCTTGCTTTTTAATCCATTCTGCCACTCTGTGTCTTTTGATTGGAGAATTCAATCCATTTACATTTAGAGTGATTATTGATATATGAGGGCTTAATGTTGCTATTTTATTGCTTATTTTTTGGTTCTTTTGCATTTCCTTTGTTTCTCGTCCTGTATGTTTCAGACTACCAATTCAGTTTGGTAGTTCTGTATGATGACTGTTTTAGTTTTCTCTTTATTTATCATATGTAATTCTCTTCTGGTTATTTGTTTAGTGGTTACCTTGAGGTTTGTATAAAAAAACCTCGTGGATGAGATAGGCCATTACCTGATGACCTCTTATTTCCTTAGACTAAGTCGATTCGATCCCTTTCCTCTTCCCCTTCTAGGTTGTTATTGTCACAACTTATTCCATCGTGCATTGTGAGTGTGTGTTTAAAGTGATGAAGTTATATTTCTTTTTCGTGTTTTCCTTCCTTTAACCTTTGATTTTGATATTTAAGTGTTTGCTAACCTATTCTGATAGAGAGCTACTATTTTTCTGATTTTGTCTGCCTATTTTTGTCCTTGCTCGAAGCTTTGTTTCCTCTTTCTCTTTTGTTCTCAGGCGTGAGGGCCTTCTTGAGCACTTCTTGTAGTGGGGGTCTTGTGGCCATGAACTCCCTTAGCTTTTGTTTTCTGGGAAAGTTGTTATTTATCCATGATATTTGAAGGATATTTTTGCTGGATAGAGTATTCTTCGCTGAAAGTTTCTGTCTGTCTTAATTTGAATATATCATTCCAGTCTCTCCTAGCCTGTAAATCTGCTGAGAGCCTGATAGGAATTCCTTTGTACGTTATTTTTTGTTTTTGTCTAGCTGCCCTTAACATTGTTTTTTTGTCATTGACTTTTGCCAGCTTTACTACTGTATGCCTTGGAGAAGGCATTTTTCTGTTGATATATTTAGGCAATCTGTTGGCTTCTTTTACTGGTATTTCCAGTTCCTTCCCTAGTTTTGGGAAGTTCTCAGCTATCATTTCCTTGAATAAGCTCTCTGTTCCTTTTTCACTCTCTTCTCCTTCAGGAATTCCTGTAATCCTTATGTTACATTTCCTAATTGAGTCAGATATTTCTCGAAGAATTTCTTCATTTCTTTCTAGTCTTTGTTCTCTCTCCTCCTCCATTTGGAGCATATCTGCATTCCTATCCTCAATAATGCTAATTCTTTCCTCCATGTTGTCAGCTCTGTTCTTAAAGATTCCAGATTTTACTTTATCCTCCTCCATTGTGTTTTTCATCTCCAACAATACTGATTGGTTTTTCTTTATGGTTTCATTCTCTTTTGTGAAGAAATTCCTGATCTCGTTGAATTGTTCATCTGTGTTTTCTTGTAATTCGTTGAGCTTTTTTATGATAGCTATTTTGAATTCTCTGTCCTTTCGGTTATAAATTTCTGTGCCTTCAGGGTTGATTTCTGGGTGCTTGTCATTTTCCTTCTGGTCTGGAGATTTAATATGTTTTTGCATCATGCTTGCTGAAGTTGACTTGTTTTTCCTCATCCTAACAATATCTGGGTGCAGTTTCCACCTGGCGCTACTGGGTGGGGCTCAAGGGCTGTGTATTCTGAGCCCACTGAGATCTGGGAGCACTCTGGCCTACCGGCTGTGCTGGTGCTCCAGGTGGGCGCGGTGTGGGGGTGGCACGGGACAGGACGGACTTTCACTTTTGCCTGCTGGATCTGGAGGGGCTTCTGCTTCTTCCCTTGCTATCTGCTCTCCTGGGGTGCTCAGATGTTGATGGCACCCCCGCTACAGTTCAGACTCCTGCATAGGGGATTTTCCCACGGGCTGTGAGAGGACTTGGAGTGCCTGGTTTTCCCGCAGAGGGCTGTCCCTTCCCCGTCTCTGGGAGCTGCACTGACTGGTGTCCATGATGGAAAGGGGAGGGGGAGGATTTCTCCTTGCCTCTCCCCACTTCCTCCAGGGGCTCCAGCACGTCCACTCTCAGATGTGTGGCTGCATGCATCTCTCAGACGTCCCCTTGTGTTGTGTGAGTGTCCTTTGTTGGCATGTGAATGTCCTTTTTGTTGTATCTTATCCGGGGGAGAGTTTACGGGAAAGCTCACTCTGCCATGATGCTGATGTCACCTGGGATTATGACTTTTTAACCCCCTCTTTGCATTTCTTACATTTTCTAAATATTTAACAATGTACTACTTTTAATAGTTAAAAGTTATTAAGAAGAGTAATGGAGTAATTGAGTCTTTGTTTCTAGATCGGGGTTTGTTGCTCTCCCTCGGAGGGACTTTGAAAGTCTTTCCAGTGTCTACTTCAATTTCTTGATGTATAAAATGAGAGAGTTGCTCTAAATGATCCTAGGACTCTTCTAGCTGTAATGTCCTAGTCCTCAGATTTCTTCACATAGATGGTCCCTCCACTACCCTCTCTGCTAGGGTCAGTCTTCCGCAGTCACTTGTCAGATGTCTTCAGAATATTTTCAGAAATCACTGGGCTGCTGCTCTAAAGAAACCCTTCCTCTTAGCTTTGATACAAAGGTTTCTCTGGTCCAGATAATTTGGGTATACTCTTAAAAGTGACGGGATTCTTTAAAAGTGTTGAGGTGAACTATAGGCTTCTTCCCAAGGTTTTCTTTTGAGTCAAACCTTTCTGATGGTGAATTAAACATCCAGTAGTAACATTCTGCATTCACTTTTTTCTTAGAATTTTTTAGTCTCCTTTGGTAATTGTGATATATGTAGACATGTTGTAGGGTAATTATATTATTATATGTTGTTATAATATATTATGTCTGTATATTTTTTTATCCCCTATATCATTGCCAATTCAAGCAGCTAGGCTGTCTTGTGTCCATTACTTCAGGGAAAGATATGGAAGGCAAAGAGCAAAAGAAAATGGTCTTGCTGCCTTTAGTTTCTGAAAGCCTAGGACTTCAGGGGAATGTACAAAATGTTTTGGATAAATTTTATGGGAGGAAACAGACCTTCACCCTAATCCCTCTATTCCTGACTAAGAAAAGTCTCCCTAGACTTGAGTGAGAGGAGAGAAATGCAAGGCAAACGAGAGAAAGATAGTGACCAGAGTAGACACATTGGGACCTTGTGTCTACTCTCTGGGTTACAGTACTGGGGAATATTTGGACTCCAAAGAGGGAATGGCTGAGAGCTGTGTCTAGGCAGATGGGCTGTCACTGAGATTCCTGTGCTCCAACAAGTTGCACATGCTGCAGAATGAGTCCTGGGCTCTCTAGAAGTAGCAAAGTGAGACTCTGGCCCTAATGGAACCACTTGGGCAGGGTTAAGAGAAGTCTTAGAAGTGTTCTCTGTGTAAATGACCAAGGACTAGAGGAGATCTGGCATATTTCGGTGAATGCCAGTACACAAAGCTGTATCTGTGCCATAAACAGTCGCTGCACTGCAGTGTCTTGTTTTCACACTGTTGGTATTTAGAGCAGTCTTTATGGACAGGGTAAGACTTATGTTTAGATTTGAAAGATGCATGTGTTTTCTAAGAACAGTAACATCAATCTTCCTGTGAGAGATCTTGATTCTCTCTTTGTTGGTTGTTGCTGCCTATCTGGTTGATACTTGGTTCTTCTGTCCTCTGTGGAGCAGATTAATGCCTCCTCTCTCACTGGGGTGCATGAGAAGTTATTTGAGGGGGTTCCTCAGGGTCCAGTTCCTGGTTGTGAGAGATTGCTCTGGTTCAACCTCTTTCATCCCTTATTGACTTCTTCCACCAACAGATGTACTTAGCTTGTTGCTGCTGGTATCCTATCACATAGAGACTTCTTGTATGAGGAAATATCAAGACAACTCAGGCCCAACTACATTCCACAGAATTCATTTGACCCATGGGGAGCTCACTTATTCTTGCTCTGAGGAACAAATGATATACGGTCAATTCTATTCCATCCTCTGCCTCCTTGAGCCAGTCCTCTTTTTGTCTACTTAGGTAGGTACAGCGTCCAGATCAGCAGTTCTCCCGCCCAAGTGGACATCCAGCCTGTCTGGCTCTCATTCTTGCAAGCATCCAATCTTTGTAAATCTTGGAGCTTCTGCTCACTTGGATTCAGAGAGGAGAAACATTCATCTTTCCCATCCCCAAGAGATAGGGAAGGAAAGGAGTAATCTGTCTTCACTAACAACTGCTCTCCCAAAGGGTTGTGGAGTCCTACATTGACATAGACATTCTACAAGACAGCTGACAAGGATCCAGTTAAATTGTCTTACAAAATTTCCTAAAATCTCCATTTGTCTGATTGTTTCTTCATAATTACATGCTGGTTACTACATAGCTGATGTCAGTTTGCCCCATTATTTGTGATGCTGATGTTAATTATTAGTTCAGATGGTATTTTCTGGATCTCTCCACTGCCAAGGTATATTTTTCCTCTTTGTAATTAATAAGTAATCTAGGGGGATGTGGTAATACTTAGAGACTGTGTGAATATATCCTATTTTCTCACAGCCTTTCATCCATTAATTTTAGAATCTGTTATGATCATTGCCTAAATTTATTATTACATTGGTGGTTGCAAAATGATGATTTTCTAATTCTATCATTTCTTTTACATTGAGTAGCTGTCAATCTACTGTAAAGAAGAGCTTTCCTTCGTATCCTATCCTCCTTTTTTTATGACTATTACTGTGGACTCATGAATTCTTTAACTCAATGGTTTATAATCCAGTTCTGTCATTCTCTTTGATGCTCAAATTGTCCCAAATTTGGCCCATGAGGGTCCCTTTAAACCAGATCCTATGTCCTTTTGACATGAATGAATGGCATCTTTCTTTGAGCACTTCCTTCCTTTCTTGGTACAAGATGTTCCAGGCTCATCTTGTCCTTTCCTTACCTCGGTCCTAGAATAAGTCATTTCTCCAATGAGCCTTGGTTCCTTTTAGTGGGAAATGGTATTTAGAAATCAAGATCTTGGAACTAGGTATGCTCATTGCTACTGGAGTACTGTTGCTTCTTGGCTCTTTGAATGTATAGAGCTAGGTAAACACATATACAACTCATATGTTCATACTGATATCACCAATGAACACCCTCACCACAGAGTTTTTCCTGATCGTCCCCCGTTCCATATTTGTATCTCCCTTCTCTCTCAGTGACAACTCTTGTTCCCAAGAACACCAAATTATTTACTCGTTTACTCTATCCTATAATGTGCACAAGCAAATTGTAGGATTAATATACTAATGTTATTACCAACAACAAGCCTACTAATTAAAGTTTAAGGTTTTTGAAAGTTATTTTTTTACTTCAGGGTATAACTTATATAGGATTACAAAACCACTGTCACACCTAAAAATTTAACAAAATTTCATAATGTCTTCTGATACCCATTCTATATACAAAATTCTCCAATTTTCCAAAAAATATTTTTGCCATTTGTCCCAATTAGGATCCAATCAAGGTTCCTTCATTGCATTTGTATGTGGTGTGAGTTACGGGTCTAAGATCATCTTTTTGCACGTGGATATCCAGTTGTCCCAGCGTCATTTATTAAAAAGGCTGTTTTTTCCCCATTGAATTGCCTTTGTATCTTTGTTTGAAATCATTCTCATTACCAGCAAAACAGCTCATTACTTTCCTTCCAGGACTTTTTAGCAGATTTGACTTTTAGAGCATTGGTGGCAGATACCAAGAGATGCATGCTTGAACCCTCAGCACATCATGTTTACTTTTGCAGGTTTTATCTGCATGCCTACCTTTTAATATTTGAGTAATTTTTGTTCCTCAATTTATAAAGATATTCTGAGGCTGTGCAATTTGGTCTGCATATTTGATACAAATCTCATTTGCAACAAACAGTATAGTGTGAACATTTATCTTAGATACAGGGCTAAACGTAACTAGATGTTAATGTAGAGAGATAAACTGGTCTATTCCTTTTCCAAACATATCTAAACTTTCTAAGATAGTCAAGCTTCTTTCTTCAGTAAGGATATTTCTACCTATGTCTTGTCAAAAAATGCAGCAGCACACCGTGTTGCCATACCAAACAGTCTTATGACTACTAAGTTCTACAAATTTCTGCTATTTTTAATTTTTATACATGTCTGCTTTACCTACCCACTGTGTTATCAATGATGGTATCACTGACTGCATTTGAGAAATGAATCAAAAGTGATTCAGCATCTGGCAAGGATTTGATGAGACGAGTAGTACTTACATTTTCTGCTAGAGTGTATAAATTAGCACAACCTTTCCAACTCAGTAATTTCACTTTTAGGAAGTATTCAGGGAAAATAACTTGAGATACAGAGGAAGATTTATGTTTAATTGCTTTAATTACAATGGAGAAAAATTGCAAAAATAATGAAAGAATGGGTAATTGTGGCATTTCCACATGATGGAATGATATGCTTTTAAATAATTTTTTAGGGTATAGGAAATATTTGTGTGAATAAGTTTTAAAAAGTAAGATCCTAAGATGATTAAGTAGTATGATCCCAATTATCTAAAAAATAAATTGTATACACATAGGCATAGAAAAAAAAAACCCCAGGGAAATATACAGTTCTAATAGTGGCTCTCAGTGTAGGATTGTAAGTTGTTTTTTTTTTTTTTTTTTTGTACTTTCCAAATTTTCTCCAAATGCATTTCTTATATGATAATTTAAAAAAAATAAATAATTATCAAAAAATGATTCTGAGCCTGACAATGTAGAGGCAAGTCACTATAGACTTACTTTTTCAGTTAGGATTTGAAACTTAATTGAGCAATAGTTGGTTGTTAAGGTGGATGCAGTTTAGTTCAACAGTACTAGTGATTCCTTGATTGAGACTTCTAAGTAGCTCTTAAAGTTTCAGTATCCCTTTTGTTGGTGATATCCCTAACATCTGTCAATCAATTACTATGTTTGAAATAAAAAGGTTTTGAGGTCTGTGTTATTTCTTTTTGTAATATGATCTCAAAGCTAGCTTTAACTTTTGTTTGAGATATAGCCCTCTGTTGCTGTTTCAGAGATTTCTCTCAATGTCTGTAAAGGGTTTGTTTCACTGGTTTTGTTAAATAGTGCCTATAAATAGTGACATATCAGATCATAAACCCAAGTTTCCTGAGTGTGAATTAGTCTTTTAAATTAGTAAAATAGGGCGTAGCTCAACATATTGTTTAAAGTTTTTCTTAAAGGATGAATCAGTTCAGAACAGTTGGATGTGAGTCACATCCATGAATAACAGTGACCAAACATTCAGAAGCACTGTCAGTAATACACTGCTTGGCTACCAGTTGTGTGACATCTTATTTGACCACCACTAACCACTAAAGGATTTCTTTTACCAACATACCCAGAAGAGACATGTTTATATAAGATGACTTACCCTTATTGTAACATTTCCTGGTGATCCATCATGCTAATATTGTTGATTTTTAGGAAGCAGGAGGTATTCAATGCTTCCCGGTACTGTTAAGCCAGCAGGCCTGACATACCGTATCCTTAGTCTGCACTACATTCAAATACTCCTCTTATATCTTATTATTCTTTGTCTCCATCTAAAACTGCCCACTGCCATGCTATAGACATGGTCTCCTTTCTAATATTCTACCTGTGTTGGGAGGCCATTCTATATATGTAACCAGAATTCCTCACCTGGAAGATTAGATTCCTTTCCTGCTCTACAGATGATAGTATAATTCCCTCACTAAAATCAACCAAATACAAAACTCTGAGCAACTACTGCCAGTGCTGCCCTCAGTCACATTTTTCTACCTACCACAAACAAGACTAACTTTAAGCTTATGTATTCTAGTTGCCTCTTGATGGGGGCCAGGACTTGTTTTCCTAGTCAGATCATCATGGACTCTAGTGAAACAGGAAATTCTGTCCATTTGTTTCTTGTTCAGAATTCTTTTCTTCCATTCGGCACACACCCCATGCCGGAAGGAGTGGACCCAATTAGCAAGTACTCATTGTGTCAAGGAATGATCATATAGAATAGACTATGGGACTATCACTCCAGCATTTTATGCCAGAGGACTCCAACTTGAGAGGACCTAACACTTCCTGACCATCAAACTTACCACCTTGCACAGCTCCAGATAAAAAAGGAAGGTTGGCTGGCACCAGATCCTGTGGCCTGTTCTGCAGCAGTTTGTTTTCTGTATTACTTATTTTCCAGAAGAGAATAGCCACCATGCTGATAGCCCCTGCCTATCAGGAGATCCAACTCTTAGAGAACTTTGTGGCCTCACAGTCTCAACTAGTACTAGGATCCTTTCAAGAACATATAGTAGGTGAATCCATGTTTCTAACAGTGTCTTGAAAAGATCCAGAATCCCTTACCATAACTTCTGAAGGGACAGAACTCAACCTATCCTCTATATCCATTAGCAATGCCATGTTGCTATTATTGCATGGCAGGCCCCTTCAAGATATTAGCACAATCTACTAGGACTTCTGATAGTCTTCTTAAATAATGCCCTGCACTGAAATTGGGGGACAGCTGCCAAAGATAGTCCTGAGAGATCTGGGAAATTACTGAACTTACACCTGTACCCCAGGCTTCTCTGGGACACTGCCACCATGGATTTAATTACAAATTTATCCACTCCTCGAAGCCATAATATAATACTTAAACACTATTCAGTTAAATCCAAGGCCTGATAAGTGGGCTATTTAGTCCCTACACCAGCTGGCCTTCAGCTCCATCCATTGCAGCACTACCTCATAAAAGAAATGTTCCAGCTCCATAACTTTCCCAGTCGTTTTTTGTCTTAATGTGGCTTTCAATATGTATCATGGATTTTGAGGGTTCTGTTCAGTGCCCTCTAGGTTGAAATTCTGCTGTTTCATTTTGAGTCACCTGTGATTAAAAGTTGCAGAATGTCTTGGTTTCCTTGTTAGTTACAAATTCTTGGTGGCAACTTTGCATGGTATTGTGAAGAGTAGCCCAGAGTCTTTTTTTCAGGTCTCCCAACCAGTTATCTTTTGCCGTGTCACTTATTTCTAGGCAGTGGGTGAACTGGGGTTAAAACCATGGTCTGGGGCTGACCCTGTGGCCTAGTGGTTAAGTTCAGTGTGCTCCGCTTCGGTGGCCCAGGTTCGGTTCCTGGGCATGGACCTACACCACTTGCTGTCAGTGGCCATGCTGTGGCAGCAACCCACATACAAAATAGAGAAAGACTGCTACAGATGTCAGCTCAGGGCAAATCTTCCTGAGCAAAAAAACGAAAAAAGAATAACCTTGATCTGTTTGACTCTTAAGGTCTGTGTTCTTTCCATTGTACCACCCCCTGATGGCAAAAAATCTCATGGGATATAATTTGCTGTTCAGAAAAAGGTGCTTTTCTTAATTGACTACTGCCTTTTGTTTTGTTTTAAAATTAGTTAATTTATTAAATAGATAATATGCATAATGGTACGAAAATTTTAAAATATTAAAGGGAATACAGTAAGGGGCCTCCCTCCCATTCCTGTACCCAGTTGCTCAGGTCCTCTCTCCAGAGGCAGTCATTATTGGCAGTTTCTTATGAATCATTTGAGAGGTTTTATACTTGTCCAAACATAGAGTGTATACAGCAGAGAGATCTTTTGATTATTCTTTCCATTCTTAGATTTGGTTTTAGAGTACCATAGCTACAATAAAATGTTCACAGCTCACTTATATTTGAGATTTGAATACTTCTTGGTCAGTGTCCCTTTTGGGTTCTTACCATGTTTTAAGAGTTTATTGAAGCCACAGAGAATAGACTATTTACTTTCTAGGTTGCTTTCCATGGCAAAGATCTGTTTCCCTGAAACTTTGGCCTTGAATACAACAGGCGTGTTTCCTGTATCCTCATTCACCCTCTGAGAATGACTTTTACACGTTTGTTACAAAGTTAAGAACTTCTGGCAGTAGAGACGAAGTCAAGATGGCTGCGTAGGCAGACTCTGAACTCACCTCCTCCCGGGGACACAGCCAATTTACAACTACTCTTGGAAAAATTACCTCTGAGACAGAACTGAGAGCGGGATAGGAGGAACTCCTGCAACAAAGCACAATCCTAATTGAGGTAGAAGAGGCAGAAACTCCCTTCTGGAGAGAAAAAACGCCACCTTCAAAGCCGCAGCGCCTCACGGCCGCCCGGGAGCAGCCCAAAGGTATGCAGCCTCCCTGGAGGCGCCGGGCCCTGAGCCGGGGAGTGCCCCCGCTGTGGGCATTTTGTGGACCCAGCACAATCGAGACAAGTGGCATAATATCTGACTTTGCCTGCTACTAAAACATTGGGGAGTACCCCCAGAAAAGCTGGTTCACAAAGAAATTAAAACCGGCTCTTAAAGGGCCCACGCGCAAACTCACCCGTTTCAGAAAGCAACCTAAAATCACCAGAAAGAAAGGTGCACAGTGCTTTGGTGAAAAGAGACTAACCTAATAGGCCCTGAGTGCATCTCGGTGAGAGGTGAGACCTCTCCAGGGACTGGGACATTGGCGGCGGCCATTGTTGTGGCCTGGTGTGGGCGTGCTGACACAGACGCCATTGGAGTTCTCCCTGGGGCCTGCTAGCCCAGGGTCTGCCCCACTCACTAGAGCACAGATTTAATCCAGCTCAGCCAGGGCAGGCAGCCCACCCTAGAGACGGGCCCCACCCAACAAGCCCTCAGGCAACTTGTGGGCCTGCATAGATTGGTGACTGGATTCTCTGCAGCCTGGCAACTGAGATGACTTCAGTGGGGTAGTGTCTGCACAAGGAGTGGGTGGAGAGTGTGGGGCGGTGGTGGAGTGTGTGGGGCTCCTGCCGTGGAGAGACTGGGTCCGCTTCGGGAGGTCGGGGCACGCACATGGGGCAGGACTGTGTTGACTGTGTGTGTGGACCTGTGGGCAGCAGGACTTGTCAGCTGCAGAAGACTTGTGCTTCTCAAAGACCCACATAAGGGGTTTGCCCCACCTTCCAAAGCCTGAAACAATTTGCGTGCTCCCGTGCCTGAGGCCAGCCCCACCCAGTTGCAATCCTCAGAGAGCTGACAAGAGACCTAAAGGCTGGAGGCTTATAGCAATTGTAAGGCCCTGAGCCTAACAACCTGCCATGCTGGGGGCCTACTCACTTAAAAGAAATACTGCAACACAAATGTGGTTATAGAATTTGCAGCCAACTGTACTGGGGCTCCCCACACCTGATAAAGAGACTGAAGGGCCCACAACAACTACAAGCAGCTGAGCATTACAACAGCTGGCCAGGAGCATAACTCGGCCTCCCTGGGCGCCTACAGGGAGACGAAACAGGCCACAACAGAAGGACACACGTAGCCCACATAGGGGTCACCCCTGGAACATTGAGAACTGAGAGAAGCACACTGCAGGCCTCCTAAGGCATCACTTACATAAGGTCACCTATCCAAGAGCAGGAGACGTAGCTGACCTACCTAATACGTAGACACAAACACAGGCAAAGAGGCAAAATGTGGAGACAAAGGAATACATTCCAAGTAAGGGAACAGGACAAAACTCCAGAAAAGGAACTAAGTGAAACAGAAATGAGCAACCTACTCAACAGAGTGTTCAAACAAAGAGTGTTAAGGATGCTCACTGATGTGGGGAGAAGAATAGATGAACTCAGTGAGAATGTCAACAAAGAAATGGAAGATATAAAAAAGAGCCAATCAGGGCCGGCCCTGTGGCTTGGTGGTTAAGTGCGCATGCTGCGATGCTGGTGGCCCGGGTTCGGATCCCGGGTGCGCGTCGAGGCACCACTTCTCCGTTCATCCTGAGGCCGAGTCCCACATACAGCAACGAGAAGGATGTGCAGCTACGACATACAGCTATCCACTGGGGCTTTGGGGGGGAAAAATAAAATAAATAATAATAAAATCTTTAAAAAAAAAAAAGAGCCAATCAGAAATGAAGAATA
This sequence comes from Diceros bicornis minor, assembly GCF_020826845.1. Classification (NCBI taxonomy): domain Eukaryota; kingdom Metazoa; phylum Chordata; class Mammalia; order Perissodactyla; family Rhinocerotidae; genus Diceros; species Diceros bicornis. The sequence goes on from NC_080767.1 coordinate 3,626,458, forward strand.
CAATACTGGAAATGAAAAATTCACTAGAGGGACTCGAAAGCTGAGTAGAGGATACAGAAGAACGGATCTGCGAGCTGGACGAAAGACTAGAGGAAATTACCCAAACTGAACAGGTAAAAGAGAAAAGAATTAAAAATTGTGAGGACAGTCTAAGGGACCTCTGGGACAACATCAAGCGCACTAACATCCATGTTATTGGTGTCCCGGAAGGAGAAGAGCAAGACAAAGGGGCAGAGAATCTATTTCAAGAAATAATAGATGAAAACTTCCCTAACCTAAGGAAGGAAACAGACATCCAGGTACAGGAAGCACAGAGAGCCCCAAACAAGATAAACCCAAAGAGGCCCACACCAAGACACATCATAATCAAAATGTCCAGAATTAAAGATAAAGAGAGAATCCTAAAAGCCACAAGAGAAGGTCAAGTTACATACAAAGGAAACCCCATAAGGCTATCAGCTGACTTCTCAGCAGAAACCTTACAGGCTAGAAGAGAGTGGCACGATATATTTAAAGTGCTGGTAGAATACCGAGGAAGGTTATCATTCAAAATGGAAGGAGAGATCAAAAATTTCCCAGACAAGCAAAAATTAAAGGAGTTGGTCACCAAGACACCAGTGCTACAAGAAATGTTAAAGGGACTGATTTAAGGGGAAAAGAGAAGACCACAAATAGGAACAATTATCTATTTCCATGATAAGAGGGTAATGGATACAAATGCACAAAAAAGAGGTTAGATATGATATCAAAAACATAAAAGGAGGGAGGAGGGGAGTTAAAGAGTAGAGCTTTCAGACAGAGGTCAAACTAAAGAGACCGTCAATTCTGTATGGAAGAAGAAAGGAACAGAGAAGGACTACTAAAACACTGAGGAAAAAAAAAAGTTAAAAAATGGCAGTAAGTACATACTTATCAATAGCTACTTTAAACCTCAGTGGACTGAATGCTCCAATTAAAAGGTATAGGCTGGCTGATTGGATAAAAAAACAAAACCCATATATATGCTGCATACAAGAGACACACTTCAGACCTAAAGACACTCACAAACTGAAAGTGAAGGGATGGAAAAAGATACTCCACGCAAATGGCAATGAAAAGAAAGCTGGGGTAGCAGTACTCATATCAGACAAAATAGACTGTAAAACAAAAACTGTAAAAAGAGACAAGGACATTACACAATGATCAAGGGAACAATCCAACAAGAGGATATAACACTTGTAAATATCTACGCACCCAATGTAGGTGCACCTAAATATATAGCAATTATTAACAGACATAAAAACAGAAATAGACAGTAACACTATTATAGTAGGGACTTTAACACTCCACTTACACCAATGGATAGATCATCCAAACAGAAGATCAATAAGGAAACATTGGCCTTAAATGACACACTAGAACAGATGGACCTAGTAGATATATACAGAGCATTCCATCCAAAAACCAAAGATACACGTTCTTTTCAAATGTAAGTGGAATAGTCTCCAGGATTGATCATATATTAGGCCACAAAACAAGTCTCCATAAATTTAAGAAGACTGAAATAATACCAAGCATCTTTTCTGACCACAATGGTATGAAACTAGAAATAAACTATATGAAGAAAATGAGAAAAATCACAAATATGTGGAGATTAAACAAAATGCTACTGACAATGACGGGGTCAAGGAATAAATCAAAGAAGAAATCAAAAAGTACCTGGAGACAAATGAAAATGAAAATACAACATGCCAGACTTTATGGGATACAGTAAAAGCGGTTCTAAGAGGGAAGTTTATAGCAATACAGGCCTATCTCAACAAACAAGAAAAATCTCAAATAAACAATGTAACAATGCACCTAAAGGAACTGGAAAAAGAAGAACAAACAAAGCCCCAAATCAGTAGAAGAAGGGAAATTATAAAAATCAGAGCAGAAATTAATGAAATAGAGACCAAAAAAAATAGAAAAAATTAATAAAACCAAGAGCTGGTTCTTTGAAAACATAAACAAAATTGACAAACCTTTAGCTAGACTCACCAAGAAAAAAAGAGAGAAGGCACAAATAAGTAAAATCAGAAATGAAAGAGGAGAAATTACAACAGACACCTCAGAAATACAAAAGATTATAAGAGAATACTATGAAAAGCTATATGCCAACCAATTTGACAATCTGGAAGAAATGGATAAATTCTTAGAATCATACAACCTTCCAAAACTGGATCAAGAAGTAGTAGAGAATTTGAATAGACCAATCACCAGTAAGGAGATCGAAACAGTAATCACAAACCTCCCCAAAAATAAAAGTCCAGGACCAGACGGCTTCCCTGGGGAATTCTACCAAACATTCAAAGAAGACTTAATACCTATCCTTCTCAAACTCTTCCAAAAAATTGAGGAGGGGGGGAAGCTCTCTAACTCATTCTACGAAGCCAACGTTACCCTGATACCAAAACCAGACAAGGACAACACAAAAAAAGAAAATTACAGGCCAATATCACTGATGAACATCGATGCAAAAATTCTCAACAAAATACTAGCAAATCACATACAACAATATATTAAAAAGATTATACACCATGATCAAGTGGGATTTCTTCCAGGTAGGCAGGGATGGTTTAACATTTGCAAATCAATCAACGTGATACACCACATTAATAAAATGAAGAATAAAAATCACATGATCACTTCAATAGATGCAGAGAAAGCATTTGACAAGATACAGCATCCTTTTATGATAAAAACTCTGAATAAAATGGGTATAGAAGGAAAGTACCTCAACATAATAAAGGCCATATGTGACAAACCCACAGCTAATATCATCCTCCATGGTGAAAAACGGAAAGCTATCCCTCTAAGAACAGGAACCACACAAGGATGCCGACTGTCACCACTCGTATTTAACATAGTACTGGAAGTCCTAGCCAGAGCAATCAGGCAAGAGAAAGAAATAAAAGGGATCCAAATTGGAAAGGAAGAAGTGAAACTGTCACTGTTTGCAGATGACATGATTTTATGTATAGAAAACCCTAAAGAATCCACCAGAAAACTTTTAGAAGTAATAAACGAATATGGTCAAGTTGCAGGATACAAAATCAACATACAAAAATCAGTTGCATTTCTATACACTAACAATGAAGTAGCAGAAAGAGAAATTAAGACTACCACCCAATTACAATTGCAACAAAAAGAATAAAATACCTAGGAATAAACTTAACCAAAGAGGTGAAAGAGGTGTACACGGAAAACTATAAAACGTTGCTGAAAGAAATTGAAGAAGACACAAAGAAATGGAAAGATATTCCGTGCTCTTGGATTGGAAGAATTAACATAGTTAAGATGTCCATACTTCCTAAAGTAATCTATAGATTCAATGCAATCCCTATCAAAGTTCCAACATTTTTCACAGAATTAGAACAAAGAATCCTAAAATTTATATGGAACAACAAAAGACCCTGAATAGCTAAAGGAATCCTGAGAAAAAAGAACAAAGCTGGAGGTATCACAATCCCTGATTTCAAAATATACTATAAAGCTATAGTAACCAAAACAGCATGGTACTGGCACAAAAACAGACACACAGATCAATGGAATAGAATCGAAAGCCCAGAAATAAACCCACACATCTATGGACAGCTAATCTTTGACAAAGGAGCCAAGAACATACAATGGGGAAAAGAAAGTCTCTTCAACAAATGGTGTTGGGAAAACTGGATCGCCACATGCAAAAAAATGAAAGTAGACCCTTACCTTGTACCATACACAAAAATTAACTCCAAATGGATTAAAGACTTGAATGTAAGACCTGAAACTATGAAACTTCTAGAAGAAGACATAGGCAGTATGCTCTTCGACATCAGTCTTAGCAACATATTTTCAAGCACCATGTCTGAGCGGGCAAGAGAAACAATAGAGAAAATAAACAAATGGGACTACATCAAACTAAAAAGCTTCTGCACAGCAAAGCAAACCATCAACAAAACGAAAAGACAACCTAACAATTGGGAGAAGATATTTGCAAACCATACATCTGATAAGGGCTTAATCTCAAAATATATAAAGAACTTATGCATCTCAACAACAAAAAAACTACCAACCCAATTAAAAAATGGGCAAAAGACCTGAACAGACATTTCTTCAAAGAAGATATACAGATGGCCAACAGGCACATGAAAAGATATTCAAAATCGTTAACTATCAGGGAAATGCAAATCAAAACTACAATGAGATATCACCTCACGCCTGTCAGAATCGCTATAATTAACAAGACAGGAAACAACATATGTTGGAGAGGATGTGGAGAGAAGGGAACTCTCATACACTGCTGGTGGGAGTGCAAACTGGTGCAGCCACTATGGAAAACAGTATGGAGATTCCTCAAAAAATCAAGGATAGAACTACCATACGATCCAGCTATTCTACTGCTGGGTGTTTATCCAAGGAACCTGAAAACACCAATGCGTAAAGAGACATGCACCCCTGTGTTCATTGCAGCGTTATTCACAATAGGCAAGACTTGGAAGCAACCTAAGTGCCCATCAAGGGACGAATGGATAAAGAAGCTGTGGTATATATACACAATGGAATACTACTCAGCCATAAGAAATGATGAAATCCAGCCATTTGTGACAACATGGATGGACATTGAGGGTATTATGCAAAGTGAAATAAGTCAGAGGGAGAAGGTCAAATACCGTATGATTTCCTTCATTAAGTAGTAGATAATAACAACAATAAACAAACACATAGAGACAGAGATTGGATTTGTGGTTACCAGAGGGGAAGGGGGGAGGGAGTAGGGTGAAAGGGATAATTCGGTACATGTGTGTGGTGATGGGTTGTAATTAGTATTTTGGTGGTGAACATGACGTAATCTATGCCGAAATAGAAGTATAATAATGTACACCTGAAATTTATACAATGTTATAAACCGATGTTACTGCAATAAACAAAAATTAAAATTAAAAAAACAAAAACTTCTGGCAATTTATGTCCACAGAATATGTTACTTTCCTCACTAATTTTGAATTCTTTGTGGTCACTTTGCATGATGTTGTGAAGAATTTTCTTTCCCCAACATACTAAATAAGTCACCTTTTTACTTTAAACTTAAAATAAAATAGAAACACATAACATGTTCAGTATAAAAATCTTCAGATGATTCAGAAATGTATAATATAGTAAGTGAAAATTCTTTGTAATACCCCCTCTCCAGTCCACTCTGAGATAACTACTTTTCACAGTTTGGTGTATACTCTTTCAAATCTTAATTTTTCTTTTTAAAAAATAAGTTAAAATTTTAATTATGCAGTATTTGAATATATGGAAGAACACATGTAACATATGCAAGTTTTGGAGCATAGTAATGGAACTAATACCCATGAGCCTACCATCCATGATCTTCTAGTAGAATTTAGTAAGTATTCTAAACTTTTTCTTAGAATTTCCATTGTTCCTTGAGTGATAGGATTTTTTCTTCATGAAACTAGTGAATTGCAGGGGTAGGTATGAAGTCTTCTGTTTGTTTTGGGATCTACACAGCTATTAGTCTCACTCTCGGATATGTTAGATACCAGTGAATGAAACCTGGTTGTTTGCCCCTAAGAGACCTCATCCCACCTGGGTTTTAGGGAAAGACAATTTGGCCTTTCTGCAAAAAAAAAAAAAAAAGGAAAGGAAAACAATTATTATTGAAAGGGAGTGTAATTTGCAGTGTTTGGAAGATAGCATCCTTTTTCTTTGTGTAGAAATTTACTTTCTCCAGAGCTTATAGATTCCTAGGATGTTTCTGCAATTAAGACTGCTGTACTCTTATTCAGGTAACTGAGATGTGAGGTTGGCAATGACTAAAGCTTTGTCAGCTGTATTGTAAGGTAGTTTAAAGCATTAGAGTGCTCATGTATATCCTTAGTAGAAATGAAAACTTTTTAGCAGTTGCTGGACAGAAAGAGAATTGTCATACTCTTCCTACTTTCTCTTATGAAGCTTTGAGGCTCCAGACAAGTATTACAGACAAGAAATCCAAAGCTTGTGAGGTCAAGCTTATCCATTATATCTTGTTGTTTCCTCTTCCCCAGAGGCTTCTATATTTTCTGGAGTATTCTTGTTCTTAATGAGTAGATACCTAGACCAGACGGTATATTTGTGGGATCCAAGGAAGAACTAATGGGAGGATGCAGAAAGAATCAGGAGACGTGGCTCATAACCTAGACTCAGGTCAGAAGAGGACAAATACACAAATGCAGCAACTTGAATATGTTAATTTATGCAATAATCCTTGGTAGGCACATAGTGATACTCTGGAAATAGAGAGGAAAATGCTGAGGTGGTAGAAGAATAAGCAAAAAAGTTTAGAGATGAGCTTTAAGGAGCTAATTGAAATGTGTTGATTGAAAGGAAAGAGTATTCATAGTAGGATAAATAAAAAGTATGGGGAGAGGATTAAAAAGATGCCAAATTATATGTCGAGCATATTGGCTTGGAGGGAGCAGGGCGATGTCAAAGCTGTACTTGCTAATGTGCAGAAGGAAGCGAGTCCCTCTGCTGTACACAGTTTTCTTCAAACAGTGAAGATACACAGCTGGCCCAGTTGGACAGATTCACTCCTTTGGTAAAGTAAGAGCCTTTAGGAAAAGTAAGAGCCTTTTCTTACTTTTACTTCAGATCCGTAGTGTCCTTTTTGTCACCTGTTGCCCTTTCTGCTTTTAAATCCATTGTAGGATTGAAGGTTTTGTGCCAGTTAAAATTTTGGTGGCTATGACTGGAGACCTAGTTCTGTGAGCACTAGAAGCAGGAGAGCAAGCCTTATGTCACTGATTGCTTTGGCTTATTTATCTAGGACCACATGCCCTGCAGGAAAATAGGATTGTATGGCCAGCTGGGCTCTGTCCTGCAGATTCTCCCACCTCATCAATTTCCTCTGTTTTCCCGTCTCATTTCTAAAATCCCAGAAGGTGGAGGTCCAGAGCTCATATTCCTTCTTTGCAGTCTTTCTTCCACCATTTACCACTTTATCTGAGTCACATATTTCTGGCTCTTGCATTAAAGTATCCTAATCATTCCGGTGTTCCCCCGATAGCTGATTCTTGGTTACCTCAAACCTAGGACTTTCCCGCACACTTTATTTATTTTTTTAAGGAACCACATGCATGAGGTTTGTTTTTGTATCAAAAGATACAGTGTATGTTATAAAAAACAAGTTTTTTTCTCTACCCTATTCTTTAACCATTCAGTTTTTGCCCAGAGGCAGCCACAGTGACCATTTATTGTGGATTTCTTTAGAAAGACTTAATGCGTTCACAAACATATACATGTGTGTATATGTATGTGTATGCATATACTTATACATATACATACCCCCTCACGAATGGTAGTGGGCTTTGCACAGTTACCTGCCTTGCTTTTTTTTCCACTTAGCAGTATATATGATATATACGACATGTAGAGAACCAGTCCCTATTAATGGACATTTTTAAAATTGAGATAAAGTTCATTTGCATAAGATTAACCATTTTAAAGTGTACAATTCAGTGACATTTAGTACATTCACAATGCTATGGAACCATCACCTCTTTATAATTTCAAAACATTTTCATCACCCCTAAAGGAGTCCCCGTACCCTAAGTGTCACTCCCCATTCGTCCCCTACCCCCAGTCCCAGGCAATCACTAATCTACTTTCTGTCTCTATGGATTTACCTATTCTGGATATTTCATATAAATGGAATTATACTGTGACCTTTTGTGACTGGCTTTTTCAGTTACCATAATGTTTTCAGTGTGCATCCAAGTTGTAGCATGTATCAGTCCTTTATTCTTTTATATGGCTAAATATTTCATTATATGAATATACCACCTTTTGTTTATGCATTCATAGTTGATGGACATTTGGGTTTTTTTTCCAACTTTTGGCTATTATGAGTAGTGCTGCTGTGAACAATTGTGTACAAATATTTGTTTGAGTATCTGTCTTTTGTTCTTTTGGGTATATACTAGGATTTGAAATGCTATTAATGAACATTTAAGTTGCTTCCAATATTTACTGTTACAGTGCTGAAGTTGATATCATTTTACATATATAATTTCATACATGTATACATATTGGATGAAAAGCTGGTATTGAGATTACTAGATCAAAGCGTTCTGCATTTAACACTTTGGAAGGTATTACAGAACTGTCCTCTATAGAGGCTGTATTGTTTTCACCACCACTAGCAAAATGTGAGAGTACTTTCTCCTCCCTTAGTCTTTTGGTATAGCCAGCCTTCCTCCAAATCACACTGCAGAGAGCACAGTGAAAACAGCTACAGGCGACAGTTTCTGTGCTGTGATTCACTCAGAATCTCCTTCCTGCTTGCCTGCTTAGCCTGTCATTCCCTCTTCTTCTTTCCTGGTCCTCTTATTTCCTGACTTCCTATTTTGGCTCTTGATAACTGGGCCCTCCTATTTGTTTGTTGTCCTGTTCAAACTTCCTTCTCTGGTTTATCAACTTGTATTTATGCTTATATTTTAATTTTGGGCAGTTCCTTTCAGTTCATTTTCAATAGTAATATTTTGGAAATAGGAAAGTGTTGAGGTGACAGAGGAAGAAACAAATGGTTAAGAATGGCATCCAGTTTGTTCAGGAATGCTTTCCAGAGGAGATGAGTTTAGAGATGACTTTTGAAGAAGCTAATTGGAATGTATTAATTGAAAATAAAGATATTTATAGTAGGATAAATGAAAAGTATCAAGGGAGGATTCAGAAGATAACCCACTCCACTCCCTCAGTCCTGGCCAAGGAACCTCTTACTGGCCAGAACATCCTCCTTCCTAGGTGGTGGGAGTAAAGGATCAGTCAATCCACAGCTTCTGCTACCTCTAGTCCAGGACTAGGACTCTCAGAGACAGGAAAATATACTAGATATGGACTCCTTAGACTGTGCAGGGAGTCTTATTTTAGTAGCAGGGCAGTGCAGTGGGTCTAGGACTTCTGTCTGTACAAGTGAGTGATGAGTTTTACACTGTACGTGTCATATCAGTGGAAACAGCTGATATTGATGCTGGTTATAGGTGCTGGCAGACTAACAGAGAAAAGAGAGAAACTGTAACGATATGGTTTGGCTTATAAAAATAATGTTAATTGTAGTCTTCTGACTCCCTCATTTATTTATTTCTATCCTGCCTTTTTCCAGAAAGAATGAGGTGGCTAATTGTCGTCATTACATCAACTTATTATTATCTGTGTTCAATTACTATGCCACACGGTTATGCTTGTTAAAAATGTCAGATTGGGGCCGGCTCGGTGGCGCAAGCAGTTAAGTGCGCACGCTCCCCTGAGGCAGCCCAGGGTTCGCTGGTTCGGATCCCAGGCGTGCACCGACGCACCGCCTGGAAAGCCATGCTGTGGTGGTGTCCCATATAAAGTGGAGGAAGGTGGGCACGGATGTTAGCCCAGGGCCAGTCTTCCTCAGCAAAAAAAAACAAAACAAAAACAAAAACAAAAAAGAGGACGATTGGCAGATGTTAGCACAGGGCTGATCTTCCTCACACACATACACACAAAAAATGTCAGATTAATGTTTCAGAGTTTCATTTGATGGCCACGCTTAAGCGCCTAACCTGGGCTCAGTGTTTGTTACATATATATATATATATATATATATATATATAAAAAACGGTCTGTTATTCTCATAAAAGCATGATCATCTTATGGCTTCTTATTATAGGTTTCCTTGGTACAAAGTGGTAAGAAATGAATTTGATAAAACGTGATTGACAGAATTGTTGTAGATATCAATAATTGATAGAATTGTTCATTACACAAACAGTTATTGGACAACTCTTCCTCATGCCAAGAACCATGCTAGGCTCTGGAGTTATAGAGATGCAAGTCCCTGACCTTAGTGAGCTCAAGTCCAGAGAGGAAGAAACATGTAACTAGTACCATGTGATTAGTGAATGGTAGGGGAGTCTAAAGGAAGAAAATTTAATCCTCTCTGGACTCGAGCTCAGTAAGTCCATAAATTTGGGATGGTTAGGAAAGACTTCCCAGAGAAAATGATAGCTAAATTTTAAAAATTTAAAAAATCAGTCCAAGTTCATAGATTACATTGTGGTTCATTCTTTGTGTTTTACATTCCACGGGTTTTGACAAATGTATAATGACACATATCCACCCTGATAGTATCACACAGAATAGTTTCACTGCCCTAAAATTCCCTTGTGCTCTACTTATTCATCCCTCCCTCCCCTCAAATCTCTGGCATAAATTGAGTTTTGAAAGATGAGTAGAAGTCAGTTAAGTAAAGAAGGAGAAAACAGTTTATGATACTAGGACACTAAGATGAAAAAGCATGACTTAAGTGTGTCGAAAATTCTGGAAGGCTTGAGGGCAGGGGATAAGAGTAGGGAAGGTTCAGAGATGAGGCCAGAGAAGGGTTTTGAATGCCATAGCAAGCTGTTTATATTTTACCTTGAAGATAGCAGGGAGCCTTTGAAGACTTTATGCAGAGGAATGAAACAAGCAGATGGTGGTGGTTGTAGTGATATGAGCAGTTTGTTTGATGCGTTAAAAAAATCTATTTAATTGTAGAATAGAACATGGATATATAGACAACCTCATGAAACAAATGTTTTGTTTAATGAATTAATATAAGATAGGCAAAAAATAAACCTTTACTTGGTACCCTGGAAAGCCCTCCACATGCACCTTCCCAATCACAATCTCCTCCTTTCTGAAAGTAACTACTATCTCGACTTTTATGATAGTGACTTCCTTTGCTTTTTTTTTTTTTTTTGAGGAAGATTGACCCTGAGCTAACATCTGTTGCCAGTCTTCCACCTTTTTTCCTTTTTTCTCCCCAAAGCCCCAGTAGATAGTTGTATGTCATAGTTGTACATCCTTCTAGTTGTTCTGTGTGGGACACCGCCTCAGCATGGCTTGATCAGCATTGTGTAGGTCCTCGCCCAGGATCCAAACCGGCCAACCCTGGGCCACCAAATCAAAGCAGTCGAACTTAACTGCTACACCACTGGGGCCGGCCCCTGCTTTTCTTTATATTTTATCACTCAAATGTGTGTCACTAAACCTTAGAGTTTATCTTTGCCTTTTTTCTCTTTTTGATATACCTTATAATTCTTTTTTAATCTATGGGTTCTTCTTCTATCTTTTAAGTTTTTCCTTTCAGTTTTTTATGGAAGCCATCAAACCATTTGATTACATGGTTTTGTTTGACTTATGGAGTTTCCCATATTCTGAATTTTGCTCAGTACCTCCGTTGGTGTAGTTTAACACACTATACCATGTAGTAGTGTAGCTTTTATATTAAAAATAAGGAGTGGATGTTGAACATTTCAAAATGCATTAATAGTACTTACTCAGTTGTTCATGGGTATTTTCCTTTGAGTTATTAATGTGATGAATGCATTAATCAATTTCTATTAATAAATCATCTTTGCCTTCCTGTAATGTACCCTACTTGATTATGGTAAATTATTCCTTTAATATAATGCTACGTTTGATTTACTTGTATTTTATTTTGGATTTTTATATCTATATTCACAAGGAAGTTGGTCAATAGTTTCTTTTCTTTTTGTTATTCCCCATGTTAGGTTTGAAGTGCTTTTCTTAATTATAGGTTCTTTACTCTTTTCCATGGAAAGAGAGATTCTGTGGTACTTACCTAATCTACTGTCTTGAAAAAGGAAAGGGAATAATTTCTAATGTTTGGCTTTATTGTCCTTTGTGAGCCACCTGGTAATTACTACAATTTGGTACTTGATAGGTGACTCCTGTCATTGCCTAGACATATGGCTGTTCACTTGAAGTCTGGGGCTCAAATAGCCTCTCATTTCATTGTTATGGAAAAATTGACCAGCACTGCACTATTAATTGGTGATGTAACAGTTGCTTAGGGGTGTTTTTTTTGATAACCATAGACCTTATTTTTGAATGTGTCTATTTCTGCTTTCTTACATTTCCACTAGAAACAAGACGAAATAGGCAGAAGAAGCCTGTGAGTATATTGCTATAGCCTAGTCAACAGGGATAAGTATAGAAGCTTTGCCTTCTAAGAAAGAGGATTCATCTTTAATTGGGTCCTGAACCTGCTAGAATTTTTTCACTTACCTGTACAATCACGTTGAACTGGTCGTCGAGCTCAGTAGGATAGTGCATCTGACTGCCTCCTTCCATCAGTGCAGGAGCACTGTGCTTCTGTCTGAGACTGGCTTTGTTCATATAGGAAATTCTACAGCTGTGTTTTTTAAAATGTAATTCAAGAATCATTGGTATGAGAGTCCTCAAATTGCTTATTGAAAAGGCAGTTTCCAACAACAACAATGAAAAATGCAAATTTCTAAGCTACTCCAGGTATTTTGAATTAGAATCTCTAGGAGTGGGGTCTAGGAATCTGCACTTTAAACAAGAGTCTCAAGTAATTCTTATAAAAACACTGTTTTCTAAGTTTAAGAAGAACCTGCTTTATTTAGTTATCTCCTTCAGTATAGGATTTCTCTGCTGAGCATTGGGAGGAACATAAAGGAAGTCTAAGACTTGGATATTACACACTCAAGGAACTTAGAACCTAGGCTAGGAATGGTATGGATTGGACAAAGGCAAGCAATAAAATAATCAAGTTTTAAGGCAAGTGTTTTTTAAAAATCAACTTTATTGAGATATAATAAACATACAAAAGAATCACCCATTTGAAGTACAGTTTGATTAGTTTTGACAGATGTGTATACCAATGAAACTACCACCACAATCAAGATACAGAGCATTTCCATTATCTTTAAATGTTTCCTCATACCCTTTGCATTCATCCTTCTCCCCACCTCTGGCTCCAGGCAACCACTGATAGGCTTTCTATCACTACAGATTAAATTTGGTGTTCTAGAGTTGTATATAAATGGGACCATACAGTATGTACTCTTTTGTGTCTAGCTTCCTTCACTTAGCATAAGGATTTTGAGATTCATCCATTTTGTTAAATGTATCAGTAATTCGTTTCTTTTTATTTACTGAGGAGTGTTCTATTATATGGATATACCACATTTTGTCTATCCATTCACCTGTTGATAGGCATTTGGGTTGTTTCTAGTTTTCATGAATAATATGAACATTTGCATGATCATATGTTTTCATTTCTTTGGGTTAAATACCTAGGAGTGGAATGGCTGGATCATATGGGCAGGTGTATGTTTAACTTTTTAAGAAACAGGCAGATGGTTTTTATTTTGATAACAGAGACACTGTACTATAGTCATTGAGCATTGTTTAAGAGAGTTGTTTAAGTGGAACTTAAGAAAGGGTACCAACTATATAAGGGAGGATAGGGAATGTTTACTGAGTAGTTACCATTTGTCTAGCACATGGTAGTTAAATGCTACACACATGATTTTCAATACTTATGCAAATTTGAGAGGTAAGTGGTATTACTTTTCACATTTATAAATGATGAACAAGTGGAGAGAAGTTAACCAGCCTAAGGTCACACAGCTAGTAAGTGACGGCTTTGAATCTAGGTTTATCTGGTTCCAAAACTCAAACCATTTCCGTTATACACTCCCATGGGAGTGGAAGTGAAGGATATTCCAGCTTCAAAAGTTGGGGGACAGATAGGGGAAATTGTGCTCATTCCTCTCTCCATCTCCTGAGTATGGCAAGCATAGGAACTGTGACAATACTTGTTTGCCAGTAACAAAAGTTTTGTTGTGGGGGACTGGTTAACAGTGAGGTTTGAAATTTATTGGGTATCAGATTATAGAGGGTTTTGAAAGCCAGGAAGATAAATATACTGTTTTATAAAGAGTGAGCTAATGATGTGATTAGAAGCTGGGCTTAGGAAATTAGTGTCGTTGCCATCTGCTGAGTATATTGAATGGGACAGAGATTAGAAGTTCATAAGTCCAAGCAAAACTCTACTGTAATAATTCAGGCATGAGGTAATAAGTTCCCTGGTAAGGACAGTGAAACCAGTGAGGAAGGGACAATAGGGAGGAGACTTCAGTGGAATTAACTGCTAAGCTTGTTGACAGATGGGACATGGGAGATAAGGAGAGAGGAATTTTAGGAATGGTCCTATGATTTCTGGTTTTGAAGTGTCTGGAGTTCAGTGGTTTTGGACTTGAGGTATACTTGGTGTGCTAACATATCTGAAGAGAGCTGTTAACATTGTAAATTCAGTGTCATTGCCAATGGAGGCTCTAGTTTTCTTGACTGCCTGACTCTTAGCATCAGGTGCCACTGAGCTAGAGGATAATTAGTTATTCATTTGTTAAGTATGTGAACTGGAGAGGTTTGAGGCTCTACGGAGGTGGGAAACATTGGCATGCTCATTAAAATTGTCAGTTGGACGGTCATGTGATACGTGTTGAGAATTTGAGAATGTTGCTGGTTTTCTAATCTCTTGGTGTACTCAGAGTTTTTTCTGTGACACATTTGGCCATTGTCTTTTCCCTGTTTGCTTCCTCTTTGGCATCCTGTGACAAGCAGTACCCTCCACCTAGCTCACATTGAACATTTTACTGTATGAAGTATGGAATCTCTTGATTCTCCTTCTTCCATTGCATGTGCTTTCATTTGCTTCTAAACGGTCTATACCCTAGCTTTCACTCATTAAAATTTCTTTCATTAAAGTTATTGTAACCTCTTTGTTTCTAAATCTAGTAGGCCTTTTTCAGTTTTATTTTGACTACTCTGTAGCACTTAACACTTGTTGACCACTCTCTCCTTGAAACCTTGTTTTTCCTGACTTCAGGGACCACACTGCCATGGTTTTCTTCCTCTCTGGCTTCTTCACAGGCTCCTTTATGGACTCTTCTTTTATTTTTTTTTAAGTCAGATTTGTTAAGATATAATTTACATACAGTAAAATTCTCCCTTTTAGTATATAGTCTTATGAGTTTTGGCAATCACATACAGTCATGTAACCACAACTATAGTCAAGAAATAGAGCAGTTCCATCAATCCTAAAAGTTCCCTAAACCCCTTTGTAGTCAACCTCTCTCACTGCTGGCCCATGAAAACCACTAATCTGTATTCTGTCCCTATAGTGTTGCCTTTTCCAGAAAATCATATAAATGGAATCATGTAGTATGTAGCTTTTTGAGTCTGACTTGTTTCACTTATCATAATGCAGTTGAGATTCATCTCTGTGTGTCACTAGTTCATTTCCTTGTATCCCTGAGTAGTACTCTACTGTATGGATGTACTACAGTTTGTTTATCTGTTCATCAATTGAAGGTCACTTGTGTTTCCAGTTTTTAGTGAATATGAATTAAGCAACTGTAGACATTTAGGTACAGGATTTTGTGTGAACATGGTTTTATTTCTCTTGGGTAAATATATAGGAGGGGAATTGCTGGGTTGTATGGTATGTGTATAACTTAATAAGAAATGCCTAGATTGTTTTCCAAGGTGGCCTACCACTTTGCATTCTTGCCAACGATGTATGAGTGTTCCAGTTACTCCACATCCTCACCAACACTTTGTATTGTCAGTTCTTCTTTTTATAATTTGTGTCTTCTTTTTAAATGTGTCTGTTCCTTAGGTTCCCCCCCTCCTTTTATGTAGTCTTTTTTTCCTCTCATCCTGCATTCGCTGCCTTATTATTCTTATTTACTTACTTTTTAATTTTTATCTGTTCATTTACAAATATTTGTTGAGCTTCTACTTTGTTCCAGGCACTGTTTAGGCACTGAAGATAAAGCAAAGAACAAAGCAGAAAAATTCCTGTCCTTGTGGGTAGCTTGTATTCTGGAAACTTCCAAGTCTTCTGCTCTGCATCTCTTTTCTCAGCTCCACACCTGTATATCCAGCTGTCTACCAGAGATACTCATTTGAGATGTCCAATAGATACCTCAGAGTCAAAATATCTAACACTGAATTCATCATCTCCCTCAACCTGCCCCTCTTTTGTATCTCTCTTCTTAATGACTGATGTCATATCCACTCAGTAGCTCAAGCTAAAAACCTAGGCAATATTGTTTAGTCCTTATTCTCCTCACTTCCCACATTCAATTAATTATTAAACCCTACTGATTTTACCTCCAAAATATCTCATTAATGTATCCACTTCACTCCCTCTGCCGCTTCTCTAGTTCAAGCCATCATCAGGTCAGTGCAATAGCTTCCTTACCAGCCTCCCTGACACCAGTCTCCAGTCCCCTTACTCTACCAACTATTGGCCACACTGCATGGTGCACCGTTCTCTTTCTAAAAGGACAAATTAGATCCTGTCTCTCTGCTTCTTAAGAGCTGTGATAGCTCTGTATTACCCTCCAGATAATTCCAAATTCCTAACATTACTAAATTTCTAAACATTACTTAGACTCCTTTGATCTTTTATAACCCTAGCCTCTCACTCAGATATGCTAGAACTGTTTTCAGTTCACTGAAGGTGCCTTTGCATATATAATCTCCTTTTCCTGGAATATTTCTCCTCTCCCTTTCTCGGTACTTATGCCTAGCAAAGCCTGCCTATCCTCAGTAATTGTTCTACTGGCTAGTGAGATGTTTTATTGCATTTTTGGGGTGGGGAAGGAAACTTCCTTGATTAAACTGGTGTTATTTCTCTTATAATGGTACCAGGCTGAAGTGAGAATAGGGAACTGGTTGGTCAGAGAGCGTAACTGTTGTTATTTTCCTGAGTTAGGGATGGACCCAGTAGAGGAATCAGATCATTTGTTAGATTTATTCATTCAATGAATATTTATTAAGCACTTACTGTGTACAAGAAACTGCTGTGCAATGCTGTGGAGCATTCAAGGATGAGGCAGTATCCTGTAAGGAGAGGCTTCTTTGGGCCCAGAGTTTCATTGAGAAACATCATTGTCACTTGCCTGGAGCAATCTAGGTTGCTAGACATATTCTGAAGTTCTATGTGATTATTTTCCATTTTTCTTTTAAAAAGAAACAAGGTAGTTAGCCTCTAGCAGTTGCTATGGCAACTGTGCTATAGCCTGGGATAATTTTCTTCTAAACCTCCTCTCCCCCATGGCTAGAAAGTTAAATAAATTATTAAAATTAAAAAATGGCACACTAAACCAGCATATATCTTTTCTGAGGGGTGAGAAGAAGAGACATAGGTGGCAGGAAGAAGGTGGCAGGAAGAAGGTAAGTACATAGGAGGAAAACTGACTCTCAGTGCATAGTTAAATTAAACAGCCTGTGACTAATTAGTAATCCCATATCCCCAGGATTAGGAGTTTGCTTAGGTGATGAAACCAGCCTGCATTGGCATCATTTGATGCTTCCAGAATCTTGAGTCTTATGGCAGACTTTCAAGGGAGCCGCATCCTCAGAACTGAGGGCTTTCTAATCCAGACATTGACAGTCCCTCGGCAGACATTAGGACTGTCAGAGTATGCTGATCTTTCTGCCACCTATTTTTTTTTTTAAGATTTTATTTATTTACTTTTCCCCCAAAGCCCCAGTAGATAGTTGTCTGTCATAGCTGCACATCCTTCTAGTTGCTGTATGTGGGACGCAGCCTCAGCATGGCCGGAGGAGCGGTGCGTCGGTGCGCACCCGGGATCCGAACCCGGGCCGCCAGCAGCAGAGCGCGCGCACTTAACCGCTAAGCCACGGGGCCGGCCCTCTGCCACCTATCTTTTAGGAACCTATAATGCGAGCAAAAACCTGGCAACGTGACAAAACAACAATAAATGCTAACTGCACACCATGTTCCAGGGACCTGTGCTAAGCACTTTACGTGCATTTTTCTCTTATAACCCTTACAGTAACCAAGTGAGACTCATACTATCATTATTCTCAGGTTACAGATGAAGAAACATCTATAACTTTGTCAAGATCATATAGCTAGTACGTGGCAGAGCCAGAAGAACTTAGCTTTGACTTCAATACCCGTATTCTTAACTATGAAGCTAAATTAGTCCTTGTTTCTTGGGAAAAAGGCCTATTTTTAGTGATTTCTTTGTCACGTTAGTTGCCTCAAATTCAGTTTTGGATATGAGATAGGATTTAAATTTAATTAATATTGAATTTTTTATTTTGAAAAATGAATAGAAAATGTTTTCAGTTTTCTCCTATCATTCAAAGCTTCTGGGTGTTTTTTTATTTTGTGAGGAAGATTAGCCCTGAGCTAACATCTGTCACCAATCCTCCTCTTTTTTGCTGAGGAAGATTGGCCGTGGGCTATCATCCGTGCCCATCTTCCTCCACTTTGTATCAGACTCTGCCACAGCATGGCTTGACAAGCGATGCATCAGTGTGTGCCCGGGATCCAAACCACCCGCTGCTGCAGTGGAGCGCTCGCACTTAACCACTATGCCACTGGGCTGGCCCAAAGCTTCTGTGTTTAATGGATTTTTGTGTGTGTGTGTGTGTGAGGAAGGTTAGTCCTGAGCTAACATCTGTTGTCAATCCTCCTCCTTTTGCTGAGGAAGATTGGCCCTGGGCTAACATCCATGCCCATCTTCCTCTACTTTATATGGGACTCCGCCACAGCATGGCTTGACAAGTGGTACATCTGTCCATGCCCAAGATCTGAATCTGTGAACCCTGGGCCGCCGAAGCGGAGTGCGCAAACTTAACCACTATGCCACCTTAACTGCTAGGCCACTGGGCCGGCCCCTGTTTTAATGGATTTTATTGAAAATTTATAGACAGTTCTGAAAAAAGTGGCTATCTTTGAGCACCCAACAAGCTACAATGTTTTGTTACATATTGGAAGATTAGAGATTAATGCCATTCTTTGGCCTTTTAGCTTTCAATAGAAAGCAGCAAAATTGGACATCATTGCTTTCAGACAAGGGCATCACACTCTTTCCCACTGTATCGGATTTGAGCTTCTCGTGGATGTACTGTGGTAGGGTCTGGTTTGGTGAATAGAGAGATGAGGAAGGGTTTCTTAGAGGCAGGTCGAATTTTTCTCATTTTGAATAAGGAAGGGTATATCATCTCTGAAATGATGATGTTCTGAGAGAGACCTAGGCCAGAAGGAGGTTTAAAAGAGTATGGGAGCAGTAGTTTTTTGTTATTCTCTATATGGAGAATAGCAGAGAGCAAAAGTACTTTGTAGATTTGTCTTGTGCTTGGAAGCAGGGAGATGCTCTCTACATGTTGTAAAATTAATGGAATACAAGTAGAGTAGGCTCAAGTAAGGTAGGGTATATAATAATTGGCGGGATGGGGAAATGACTTGAAGTTTTCCTAAAATTGTCTCTGTTACTCTTCTTTGCTGCCACCTGTGGTTTTCTTAGGTCACTGGACCTATTTGGGCTGGGGAGAGCATCAGAGTACGTAAGAATTTGAATTCCTTATAATTTTCTTGATCTTACCCTTTAACATACTCCCTGTGAACTATGAAGCTGGATATTCATGCATACATGTATATGTAGTTTCATTCCCCTTGCCTCCTGTAGTTAATCTCAGGAGACATTACCTGCAGTGAAATGTTATATCCTTTCAGGCTGGTTTCTTGGAGACTGTGTGTGTGTGTGTGTGTGTGTGTGTGTGTGTGTGTGTGTGTGTGAGAGAGAGAGAGAGAGAGAGAGAGACAGAGAGAGAGAGAGAGAGAGAGAGAGAGAGAAATTTCAAACCAAAGTTGCAGTTATAATCCTGACAGGATCTCCTGACTTTTCTTTCCCACAGACAAGTAGTACCATCAGCCACCTAATGTAGGAAGCCCTTTCCTTTGGTCTCTTGGCTAAGGAGTGCAGTGACTAGAAGGACAAGTTTCATTCTGGGAGAGGTCATTGGTTTTGTGAAGTGAACAAGAGGCTGAGGACACGGTTTGACTTTCCTGGAAGCAGCCCGGCTAGGCTGGAGGCCGACTTAGTTTGAGAGCTTGAAGAGTGGGCAGCCAGTTCTTTCTAGCAAGATACACGGCGCTAGGCTGACATTGCTGGCTGTGTTACGCATCTGACAGGGGGTTTGGTTGAGTCCCAGGGATTAGGTATCCAATAGCTGCTAAGAGGGGCCAAATTTTGTCCTGTCCTTGGAATTTCTCAAGGAGCATGTATTTGTGGTTTGAATCCTGAGTATTTCCACTAAGGAACTGCTCAAAGGCAGCCTAAGAGAGCTCAGATAACTTGAAGGTTTTCAACTAGAAAAAAGTAACTAAGCCATGAATAAAAAGGTTCGCATTCTCTTTCCTTTCTTTTCTGGCTGATAAAGTTCTACCTGTACTCTGGATTTAAAATCAGGGACTCAATCCAGGAGCACCACAGACCAGAGAGCCTCATTGTTCAGTATTTCATTCAGTTTTCTTTGAGTGCCTATTCTGTGCCTGGGGCCCATCTTTGCCCCTGATTAGGTTACTTTCCCCAGCCTACTTCTCCAGGTTTATTTTCTATCATTCCCTTCCATGTCCTTTTATGTATCTGCCAAATGAGCTACAAAATGTTTCTCGAAAATATATGTAGTCTTTTGCATCATTGGGCCTTTACTCATGCCTTTGCTTTTATCTAGATTCTACAAAGTATTTCCCTTCCCCTTCCAATCTTCACCTATTGAACACCCACCAGTCTTTCAAAGTCATCCCGTCCATAAATCTTTCCCTGCTCACCCTAACAGGAAGTGACCTTACCTTCAACTCTTATAGGATTTGGTTTGTGCTCTTCTCAGGATAGTTACTTCCTTGCATTTATATTTGTATCCATATTTTCTCTCCCCTATTAGACTGACTCTGTATTCTGAATCTTCTGTATTGTTTAGCCATGCACTTGTAGGCACTCAATAAATATTTGAAAGAGTAAATTTTCCAGGGGCTTTTCAACTTGTGCCCTCAAACTAGCTCACAAGCCCTCCTTAGGCTGGGTAACCAAACCTGCGCTTCAGCTTCTCGTTCTCAGTGAAGCCAGGAGTTTTCTGTTCTAGCTGAAATGGTGCTGTGGGGTAGAGTGTAGAGCCAGTAAGAGATCGTCATGCGACACTAAAAGCAAAATTCTTTCATTCCGAGTTTCTCTTTAACTTCCCTTTTTAGTTTCTAATCAGCCTCAGTGGTGCCAGGAGGTTTACTTTCTAAGGGAATTGGGAGTGGTGTGGCGGGAGAAACCCTGGCCTTTGCCGTCTGCCTGTCTATTTGTCTCATCTCACTTGTATGTCCTTTCTCCTGTCCCCTCCTACTTTTCATATTCTCTTTTCTTCTACTCCCATTCTCTTCTTTCCATAGACACTTTGTTTCTTAATATTTGCCCTTTATTTCTTTAGTATAGAAATGTTGTCAGTCTTTAGGAAGGTTTTGGAGTATTCCTCCCTTTAGCCTAGCAAAATAAAAAAGCAGAGCGTTATTTAGGAGTAATAGGTCAGATGCAGTGAGAAATTAAGGGTCCATCCATGTAGTTTCTGGCTCTGGATCATGGGTTCCTGACTCTGGCAGAGCTACCGTCTTTGGCCTCATAATCAATAGGATTGTCTATCACTGCTCCCTCTTTGGAGACTCAATCTTGGTTTTCTGGGTTATGTGCTAAGACTTCTCCTGTCGGAGTTTAAGTAGACTTTTGGCTTGTCTTTTTGTTGCTGTTGCCCCCTCATCTGTATGCATGAATAATCCAGCCTGACTTGTTCACACTTACTCCTTCTGTGGGTTCAGAAAGAATAAAGTCTGAAAGGCATACTAGTTTTTGTCCCTTGATCCTTTCTTTCTAGTTTTCAGAAAAACAAATGCATCAAGGTCTAAAACCAGTGCCTCCCAAGTCTCTTTTTCCTAATGTGTGATCAGAATGCTTTGTAAGCACAGTGCTTTGCATTCCCTATTGTTTGAATAATATTGTTCCTCACCATTTGAAGGTCAGCCTCTTTCTCACACTGATTTTTTCCCCTGGAGTTCTGATCACTCTCCTCTTCTTTTCTTATGTTCACGTGTTACCTTAAACTCAAATGCTATTAGATCTCCTCCTTACCCCTTTTCCTAGCCTCACGTTGTTGCTGTAAACTCAGATGGGAAAAGCTCATAGGATCTTCTTACCCCCACTTCCAGCTGTGCCCACAAGTGTTATCTAGAATCCAGTGTTCAAATTTTCTTCCTTGCTTGTAAAACCCACATGTTTGTGCCCCCTGTTTCCTTTAGTGGAATTATTATCTATGGGTCATCTAACATAGAAGCCAAGGGGTCATTTCCCTATTACTTTCCATTTGTTCCCAAGTTTTATCATTTCTGTCTGGATTATTTTTTTCTAATTTATTAACGTTTTCTATTTCCACTGGGTGGATGCAGTTTCTTAACTCCTACATGAACAATTGTAAAAGCCTAATCTTATGGTCTGCAGAAGGCTTCCACTGCCCACATCACTACCAAGATTGAAAAATAATTACCAATATGAGAAGTCCATCATCTGCTGAAAGTCTCTCCATTTTGGGATGGTGAATGTTCCTTTTCCTCATTGTGAGCCAAATAGAACTTGGCAAGAAAGAACATATGGGACCTTGTTAATTATACACATATGGGGATGGTGTCAGAAATGGCTTCTCTATAAAATAAACTACAAAACACTATTCGGTTGAGCTCCCTTTCCAAGCACAGTGTTGCATATTTTTATTTTTGCTTGAATCAGGATTTGTAACTGTGGTCATTGTAGCTAACATCAAGAAAAAACTAGCCAGTCAGGTGCTGGCCTGAAAAGTAGAAATAATTCTATGAAATTGTAGTCACCGCTGTTAGATGAACTTGGCTGCATTGTCAGCAAGATCCCATTGGCAGTGCATACGTTTTCCTCTTCCCCTTTAGCCCAGGCTTTGGATGGAAATTCTGAGCCCAGGGTATAGGTGCTTGACAGGAATTGTTAGAAAAACCCTATATTGTAGCAAGACAGTAAGACTGCTGCTATTCTCAGCTGCATCTAGAGCTTTTGGCTTGATTTTAAGTCTTGGCTTTGACCTTCCTGATTTCCTGGACCAGCTTCTGATGTTGGACCTGCCTATGTGGTTTGGCCACGTATTTTTTTTTTTTTTGTGAGGAAGATCAGCCCTGAGCTAACATCCGTGCTAATCCTCCTCTTTTTGCTGAGGAAGACCGGCTCTGAGCTAACATCTATTGCCAATCCTCCTCCTTTTTGTCCCCCAAAGCCCAGTAGATAGTTGTATGTCGTAGTTGCACATCCTTCTAGTTGCTGTATGTGGGACGCAGCCTCAGCGTGGCCGGAGAAGCGGTGCGTCGGTGCGCCCCCGGGATCCGAACCCGGGCCGCCAGCACGGAGCGTGTGCACTTAACCACTAAGCCACGGGACCAGCCCTGTCCACGTATTTTTAAAGTCTGAAAACACCAAGCCAACTTTAAACAACAATTTCTCTTTTGTAAGATATGGAAAAGCTATTTTTTGCATATTGCCCCATTTTGATAATAGTAGATGACCAGAAGCCAGCCCTGGTGGTCTAGTGGTTAAGGTTCCGTGCTGCCATGGACCGATTCGTTTCCTGCTCAGGGAACCATACCACCCGTCTGTCAGTTGTCATACTGTGGTGGCTGCATGTTGCTGTGATGCTGAAACCTATGCCACCAGGATTTCAAATACCAGCAGGGTCACCCATGGTGGACAGATTTCACTGGAGCTTCCAGACTAAGACAGACTAGGAAGAAGAACCTGGCTACCCACTGCTGAAAAAATTGGCCATGAAAACCCTATGAATAGCAGCAGAACATTTTCTGATAGAGTGCCGGCAGGTGAGAGGATGGCGCAAAAATACTGGGCAGGGTTCCACTCTGCTGTACACAGGGGCGCTAGGAGTCGGAATCGACTCGAAGGTGCTAACAACAACAAAAGGGGACCAGAATTTGTTTATGACGTTTAAAAGCAGATTTTCATTAGAGTTATGATAGCTAGAGAAGTGGGAATGGCTGTGTGTTTGTATTGGAGACACAGTACCTGTGAGAAGGTGTGTGGGTGGGAGAAAACATTTTTGTGTAGTTAAAAGAGAAAGTGGGAAGAGAAAGAATTCCAGAGAATTCTGCATTGGGAAAATGCAACTTGGAACTCCTCTAAGAATCAGCATTGAAATTAAATGAAGAGTCTTATCTCATGTGAGAAGGAGAGAGACTTGTGGGTATTAATTGAGACAGTTCTGCACATGGCTTTGAGGTCACAGGGCTCAGGTGCAGCTCAGCTTGCTCTTGTTGTCAAAGTCCAGGCTTGTGGCTACCTAAGTTAGAAGCAGAAAAAAATTCTGAAGAACTAAATAAAGCTGGGGTGATTTGATTGACTGTGCTTATTCCACAGCTTTTGAAGATCCTGATAGTGCCGTCGATGACCGAGATAGTGACTATCGCAGTGAGACCAGCAATAGCATCCCACCTCCTTACCATACGACTTCCCAGCCCAATGCTTCTGTGTACCAGTTCCCTGTGGCTGTGCGATTGCCACAGCAGCTGCTAATTCAGGGCAGTTCCCGGGATTCTTGCAATGACTCTATGCAAAGTTATGACCTTGATTATCCAGAACGGCAGGCCCTCAGGTATGTATGGAAACAGAGCACTTCTTCTTCCTAGTATGCAGTTTTCAGGAGGCAACTGACAACCTTTGGGTGCTCTAACTTGAGGTGGTAGTGGAAGTACAGCAGTATAATAGGGCAGGCTACAGCCATTTTGTGTAGATTCTCAGTCTTTTTTTTTTCTCTTTCACACATTCACATTTATACATTTCCATCAGTAGTATTTCTCTTTATGATCAATGATTCTCAGCTGGTTAGAGCATGCCCACTTGGGGTAGATGGCTGAAAAACACCTACTCACCTCTCTGCCCAGCCCAGTGATTTGATACATCTTTCACCAAGATTAAAAAAGAAAATCACAGATGTTAAATGTTTGGATAATCCTTCCTACCTAAATATTTCCCTGGGAACTTCAGAAGAAAACTAGTATGATCTCTCCGTAGCAGATTCAGTACTTTTGCTGGAACTTTTTACAAATTTTAATTTCTTAAATGTATAAAATATTTACATGGTTAAAAAAATGTAAAGGTAAAGAATCTCCCACCCACACCTGTTGTCCTCCTCCACCCCATCCCCTTCCCGTCTCCTAGTTCTCACCACCCTTGTTTGTTTCTTATGTATCCTTCCATAGACTATTGTCATATAATTATGAGTATAAAAGCAAATACATACGTATATGCTCCTCCTTCTTCCCTCAACTTTGAAAACAATTTATACTTAAAATTTAGAGAAATAATACCATGAACACCCATATTCATGTTGCCTAGATTTACCAGTGGTGTTAACATTCCGCTATGTTTGCTTTATCTAATTCTCTCTAATATATTTATACATATACATTTTCTTTTTTCAGAACCGTTTGAAAGTAAGTTGCAGATATCATGTTACTTCACCAGGAAGTACTTCAGCATATAATTCCTGAGCAAAAGGACTTTCTCTTCCATAACCGCAATACTATAATCACACTTAAGAAATTTAATAATACAATGATATTATTTAATATATAGACCATATTTAAATTACTCCAGTTGTCCCAGTAATGTTCTGTATGTATATTTTTTCCTTTTTGATTCAGGAACCAATCAAGGATCATGGTACATTACATTTGGTTTTTCTGTTTCTGTAGCCTCCTATAATTGAACAAAATTCTCTTACTTTTTTTTTTTTTTTTTTTGTCTTTTAAGACATTAACATTTTTTGAAGAGTCCAGGCCGGTTGTTTTGAGAATGCCCCTTAATTTGGTTTTGTCTGATTGTTTCTTGATGTTTAGAATCAGGTTAAACATTTTTGGCAAAAACACTACATAGATGATGTTTCCTTCACAATGTATCAGCAGGCACATAATGTTACTTTGTCTCATTATTGGTGATGTTTAGTTTGATCTCACGCTTAAGAAATCTGGTATATATCAGATTTTTCCTATGTTTAAAGTTACCTTTCTCCTTTGTAATAAGGATATATGGGGTGATACCTGCGATTGGTCAATATTCTGTTTCCCCGACAAACTTTTACCCATTGATTTTATCATCCATTGATGATCCTTGCCTTGAATCAGTTATTTCATTGGTTCGAGGTTAAGTTTTTAAAAACCCTTCCCATTTAGCTCATACTTTTCCTTGCTAAAATTCACCATACCTTAGGACGATCTCATTTTTTTTTGCCTGCCTTTCCAAACTCTTGAATATTTATCCTGAGCCTCAGATGATTGTCTACCTGCTAGACAACATCCTCTGTCAGTTTACTATCATCTCTGAGAATATTTTCAGTGAAATTTTTTCATATATCAACCATCACATAGTATTCTCGCTCTTCATAATCTGATTCTAAAAAGATACATGCCAGGAATCCTTCTGTAGTTGGTTCCTACTCCTTGCTGGTTTGTTAATTGAGTATTTTCATATTTTATTCATTTGATTTTAGTTGTTTATATTGTCCTACTTTAAGAAAAAAAACATAATAGCAAAAAAAAAAAAAAAAAAAGCTTCTGGTCCTCTTTCCTCTCTGTATTTTTAAGCATTAGATGTGGAGGCCAGCCATAATAATGGCACATCAACCTAAATGACTACATACTCTTCTGGACAACCGCAGTTTACCTAATCAATTACCCTATTACCATTTGGTTGTTTCCTGGGCTACTACTATAATAAATAACTCGTAGAGGAGCATTAGTGATATACTTTAAGTTGCAAATTTTTTCCTAAAATTTTTCTTTAATTGGTCCCATATAAATTTGATTTTATTGTATCAGTATATGAAATGAAGTTAAAGAGTAAATATTTTTTCATGTCCAGCAGAGGAAAAATTAACGTGACTTTTAAGTAAACTTTTATTGTAGGCATTTTTAACTTAAATTTTTGAAATGATTTCTTCTTTATAAAGTTTTGAAGAAATTATATCATTAGCATTGATTTTTAAACTTTTCTATTACTGTAAATACTGAGTTCTTGGAAATAGTCTAAGTCCTTAAGTTACACAGTTTTTTAGGAAGAACATTTAAAATCCTTGAGGGAACAAACATGTTTGCAGTACCTTCCCGTAAATTAGAAGTGTAAAAATAAATAGCTTCATTCACTGCAGCCGTGGCTATCTATTGATTTAAGTCAGTACTGTAAAGAGTTCTTCCAGGTTGGAGTTAGTTTAGTTTGAGTTTTTGAGGATACCAGAGAGTAATGAAACTGTGTGTAAAAAATATATGTTAAGTTAGATTTCCTCACTCAACCAAATGGGCTTCTGCCTAATGAGTCCAGAATAACTAGAAATTTATGTAAATTATATAAAAATACATAATTTGAGGTTTGACAATAGAGTTGGACTTTGTTATATATTATATAGCCAAAGTATTTCTAGTGTTGAGAGGGGTCAAAAGAATATCAGTCTCATTCTTAAAAATTTTTAGTGACTAAGTGACCACTTTGATCTTGTTTCTGTTTCTTAAATAAATGCTGTTGGATGTTAGATCAGTAAAAGAACACACTGAGCTGACAAGCTCCTAGTCTGCATGGCCTCCCTGTACTCCCACCTGACTACATGGGAGGCAGGCAGTCTCTAACCTGAGAGAAAGGTCAGCTGTCTTCTATATTCATTGATAAGTCAGACATGTAGCTTCTGCTGTTGTGATCAGTATAAGAAAAAATTTTCATTTCACTGTGATCCTCAGTGCATAGAGCCTTTAGATTTCATAAACAACAAATTATAATGCTTGAAATAATTTGTTCTTTTTGGTACTGTAACAAGGTTTGACTTCTAAGATAGTCAAAAATTATTTTTATTATGTATATATTATTTCCTTTTTAAAAGAAATATGTTTGACTATGTTCTTGGCTATACTGCCTCAGATATAACTTTCAGCAAGTTAACAGCTTGGCTTCTTTCCAGACCCAAATTCGTCAACAAATTTAGATTTCTTGAAATCCCTTGACATATTTTCATGGAATACTTAACAGTTCTAAACTTTGGCTTTGCAAATTCATTCTAAATATTGATGAAACATATTCATTTTGTTTGTTTCTTTCTTTCTTAGAAAATAAAAGGATCCTACAAAGCTCATGTAGCAAGTAAAGTATTTTAAATTTGTTATTATAGGTGTTCTTTTTCTGATGTGGAAAATCTCTTTGGCTACATCTACATGTAGCCAAAGCCATCTACATAGCTATAATGTTGGTTTAAGAACATGTGAATTTTCTTATATTTTTTCAGCCTGAATGGTTTTTATCAAATTGACAATTTTACTAATGCTAATTTTCTCATTGAACGAGCACTAAATCTTAAAATTTGTTTCTTCCTTTTCCTTGTTTTTCCTTGTTTTTCCTTTTTTGTTTGCCTTCTCTTCCTCCAATTTTATCCCTTTACATCAGACAAAGCTTGCAGGCTAAAAATGACAAAATTAGGATTATTTCAGCTTTCTCTGGTATTGACTATGAAGAGCAAGAAGATATATATGAGAAGATAGAGGGGAAAATATCACAAGAGTTTCTAGCAAACAGTAACATAAACTTAAAAGAAGCAGAGCTTAAAGAAATTAGAACTCTTTCAAAAACTGATAAATATTACAGCCAACAGGTACAACCAAAGTACAAGAATTGGAAAAAGATACCATCTCAGAGCCAGGAAATAGAATGCTCTAATGCCTTTAAGTTTGAAACATCTGTTAACTCCAGATATCCTCAGAAATATGATAGAATAGATAGGAGAAGGAAAGAGAAACCCTCATACAGTCATTTTGAAGACAATGAAAGAAGACAATGTGATGATACATCAGGAACTAAGACTAACTTCAAAAGTACATATCCTAACGCTGAAAATTGTAACCTTTGCCACGCTGAAAAGAAGAAACAAAATTACCCAGTTTTGCACCCCTGCAAAAATGGGTTTGTGGTGAAGAGTGGCATGTGGACCACTAAGTTGGAAAGTCTTGATTATGATCTTCTAGGTTGTTTTAAGAACTGTGAAAAGTCATCTGGCTTAAACCAGCATGTCACTAATTTCACTCCATTCGATGTTCTTGAAGATTCTACTAGCAGTACTTCTGATGAACTTCTGGGTTCTCCCATTTCTGATAAGCAGGAAGGTGTACTATCACCAACATGTCATCCGTCTACTGTCCATCATATTGGAGGCTTTCCTGAAGAATATTATGTAGCAAATCCGGCATTCCTGTTACAAAGGATGAATTGTGATGCAAACACACTTGGAGATCTGTCTGGGTGCCCCATGGAAGAGATGACCCCTTCCTCTGTTGAGGAACCCAAGGAGGACTATATTGATACAATGGATGAGCTTCAGTGTTTGGTAGAAACTGTGTCAGAGTATTTAGCAGAGAAGGAAGAGGAGATTAATAGATTTGGTTCCCTTTCAAAAACTAAAAACACACTTAAACACAATAGTACTCTTGTTAATGCAGAACAGAAAATGGCTGGGGATCAAATACCACCTTTAACTATTGTCAAGAATGACAAAGACAAGGCCATCTCTTTCCCTGAGCTGAATGGAGTGAAATGTGCTGTTGGTTCTTTGTTCAGTTCACTCACAGAAAAGGTGGCTTCAGGTACAAAGCATCTAACAACCTCTGTGGAAAAGCTGGTTTATTTAGTTGCAGAGAAAACAGAAACTCTTAATCAAATAGAGACAATTAATTCAGGATCTAAACCCAGAGCCCAATCAGTATTGGAGAAGGATCTTCCCATGCAATCTCCATTATCCTCTCAAAGAGTTGATAATAAGGATTTTAGCAGCCATGACAAAACCTCTGAAAATGAGCACACAGGCAGTAAAACTGCAAGTTTATGCTTTCAGGATGCAACAGAAACTGTTGGAAGGGATTCGGCTCCACAGAGTCAGAGTTCAGTTGTAAAATCTGTTTTTAGCATGCTAAATCCATTAAAGATCTTTTTGGAAAAGGACAAAACCAAAAAAGATGACTACCAGAACAAGCCAACAAGAAAGGAAAGCTTCGTTGGGTGTGGTTCAGAGTCAAATCAAAGGGAAGACACCCTTGACGATCATAGTAGCATCGTCTCTTTAGATAGGAATGATGGAGAAACTACAGGCTGGTCCCAGATGCCCACAAATGAGGATCTGTTGTCTTCCCAAGAGGCCAATGAACCTTCAAACTTAGCTAATTCTGCAAATAAGAAAGATGATATTGAGAGTCTGTTGGGAAGAAAACCCTGTACAGATCTGTCTCTGTTACCAGATCAACCAAAAATATGTGCCAAAGATACTCCAGGACATCCTTGTATAGCTGGCAGTAGAACTGCAAATAAAGAGGCTTCTTCAAAGCCATTCGAGGGGGACAGAGTTACTAGTGATGATGATTTCCTGGAGCCACTCAGAAAATCCTTTAGCCAGTTTTTGCTCACTTCCCCAGAGACCTGTTCACAGGGAACTTTATCAGAATGTATGAAAATTCACAAGTTCGAGGAAGATGGATGGGAAAGGGCCCCTAATAAAGATGGACATTCCTTCCCCTTTAGTGGAAAACTACATATTCCATTTTTCAGAGTTCTTACTCATTCTGAAAAGCAGCAGGATTTAAGAGAGAAAGGAAGCATTTTTCCTTTGTTTAAATTTCCGTTCACTGACAGCCATATCACTGTCAATGACCAGAGTTTTCATGGCTCAGCGGTAACCAATGATGAAGAGATCCAAAGAAATTGCCATGAAAATGCCAAAATTAGTTCAATAAAATCTAGTTCAGTTCTAAATATTCATAATAATCTAGGGAAATTTGGTGATACAGAGACATTTAATAAGAATGACCAAATAAATTGTCCTGGAGATGCCACACTTAGTAAAATAAAGTCTGAATCAGCTCCAAATATTAATAATGATCTTGGGAAATTTGGGAGTACAGAGGAGTTAAATTCGAGTGACCATACAGCAATAGAGAACTGTGAAAGAGATGCCTTAGCCATCCCTGGAGTTGTGTCCAAAGAACGTATACCTTCAGATTCTTCAGGAGAAAGAAAGACTCTTACACAAGTGACATCTTTAACAATATCAGACTCTTCATCAGCATTTACTTCTACCATTTCAAAATCCACCTTGGTTAATGAAATTAGTGAAGACAAACTTGCAGATAAAGCTTCTGAGAAAAGAACCCAAGGAAGCTTCCTTTCTGGCCTGTTTAACAGGTTTTCTTCTCTTGAAAACGTGTCTAGTCAACAAGAATTAAATTTGAAAAATGATGACTCTCATCACAGGAATAACACCCCAAGCTTACTCTCTGGAATATTCAACTTGATATCCAATAGCAGTATGACTGATTGTAAACCAAATGAAGCAAAGTCCATGTCTTTAGATGGCATAAAGAGTTTGAATGGAAATAAGTATTTATCCTTAGGTGAGATCCCTGTTACTTCATGTGTGACTTCTGAGAACCAGAGGAACCATGTTGAAAAAGAAGAAACTTCTGGCTTCACAAAAAGCTTCCTTTCTTTACCTAAAGAAAATATACCATTATCTGATGCTTGGGTTGATAATCATCATTGCCATTCTACATGGAAAAACCAGCAAAGTGAAAAGCATTGCCCCTCTTTTGAGAACAGTGTACTTCACTGTGCTCCAAGCACTCAGCAGGACCTCTTAGAGAAATCTTTGGCTAAGAGGCAGACATCACACCATGTCCTTGAGGCAAAACGACATGAAAATTCAAATAAGTTAAATCTACCTATACTAAATACTAACAATCTTAATAAATCAAACAACTATCAGGCTTTTGACGAGATGCATAGTCCTTTTTGTTATGAATGGGACTCTGATATAAAAGATTTTTCTAAAAATTGTGGAAAACTTCAGCCAATTTATTATATGTTGCATCAAAATACATTTTCTTCAACTGATCTTTTCTTGTGGCCTGACTCAGAAAACCCAGCAATAAATTTTTGCCGGAAAGATCAAAATGCAAATATCTTGGAGTGGAGAACAAATCCAAACAGTGTCATTTGGTGTGACTTACCATATGAATCATTCGACCAGTTAGCATTTAATGAAGGTTACTTATTAAGAGGTGATATGTGGGCAGCTAACTCATTATATGGAAATTCTTGTCATCTTCCAATTAACGAGACTAAGAATTCACTAGAAGAATTGCCCCTTGACTTAAGTTCTTCTTCAGGTTATGACAAGAGTACAGGCCCCATAGTTGAATCATTAAGAATGGATGAAAACTTTGTTTTTTCAAGTATTGGTTATGAATACCAGGAATGGTTGTCGTCTCTTGAAAATGGAGTGTGGTGGCCATCAGAGGATGGAGATTATGGATATTATATGTTTTACGATGGTCAATATATCTATTCTCTCCTCACTGATTCTACTGGAAAGTATGCATATTTATTTATACCTGATTGTTCTTATCAAGAGTATTTGAATTGTGATTTACAAACAAATGATCTATCAAATATTATGTTGGATGACAGCATTATTTCTGCCTGTAGTTTTAAATTACGTGACAAGGAAGGTGAATTATTGTGGTATGTTGAAGAAGAACCAATTGATGACCCTCTTGATTTATCTGTAGTTTTGCCAAGAAGCGAGGGACCAATGTATCTAAATTTAGAAGCCTTTTCACAAGAACTTGAAGAGTCAAGTTATGGCCAAAGGGATCAACCATTAGATTTTTTAGTCTATAATCCTCAAAAGTTTAGAGCAAATTTTGGATCTTTCGAAGAGTGGCTGTGTGGTTCTGAAGACTTTGAATGTACATTGGATCTCAGAAATCAGCCCCAAACTATTGGAAATCATGTCTTAAATAAAAATCAAATTATAGAGGGAGATAAGAACCAGCCTCTAGCTAAGGATTCATCAGTTCACCTCTCCAGTTTCCATTGGCTTCCGTCTTCTTCTGAAGAAGCTGCCTTTTTGGTTCATTTTGAAAATATGACTAACAGCTCACAGCAAGTAGAAGAGACATCATCACTGAACAAAGTGACTTCGTTATTTTCTGCTTTGGGTGCTTCAGTTGGAAGTGGTTTGAATTTTGATAAGTATGAATCCTTAGAGTCCTTGTCCATGCAGAAAATGGATCAGCAGTTAAACTTAGCAGAGCTCACAAATGATGGTCTTCAGTCACTGATCTTGAGTAAGCAGTTAGAGAGTAACTGCCAAAATGAGGAAGAAAGTCTTTTCAAGAAGGAGTCAGAGAGACAAATCATAGCCAATGTTTGGCGACCAGAATTTACTAAAAATATGAAGCAAGAATTCCCTTTAAATGAAAGCATTCATGTGAAAAAACAAAGTTTGTTAAAATCTGTTTTCCGGGTAAGCCAAACAACTCCTCAGGCTAAATCAGGTATAGAAGATGATGAAATCATTACAACTGACTCTGTTTCAGTTCCTCTTGCATCGCAGTTTAGTAGGGATGAACACAAGAATTGTGAACTTCCCCAGGACCAGTCTTCCAAAGAGTCTGAGAGAACATTCTTTAAAAGTGCATTGAAACTCTTTGGTCGGAGAGAAGACTCTTCAGTAAGTGTGATAGCAAATGAAAAACAGGCATCTGGATTTTTGAACCTCTTTAAAACCCAGGAGAATAGAGAAGGAACCCCCATCTTAGAAAAGATTGGTGATAAAAATAGAAAGATATCATCTCAGGAAAATACTGAATCTTCTGGTGTTTCAAATTTTTTTGGTACCCTTGGAAATTTCTTTAAAACCACTGTATCTTCTATACAGACAACTGAAAATATGTCTGTTTCTTCGGTGACTAATAAGGATGAGGTCAGGTCAAGTTCTATTCCCACATGGCTAACTAGCCAGGATGTTGGGAATTTTCCTTCTGCACCAATTTCCTCTAAAGGGAAGGTTCGAATTAGAAGTCTGAACAAGCAGACTACTATTGATGACAGTGGGCTAAAGGAACCATCAACTAGGGAGATCCAAGGTAATAATTTGACTGAAAAAGAGGTGCCCTCCAATGACCACCTAATCCAGCAGTCACCAAAACCATCTTTCTCAACAAGTTGTCTCAAAGAGTCTTCCAGAGATTCTTCAGTAGAAACTAGTGGTGTGTCTACAGTGACAGGAGTTTCAAGAAGTAATAAAATATCTTTTGATACTCTGAGCAGAAGAAATTCAAATAAACAAGATCATTTTTCTGACGAAGACTGGAGTTTTTCAACTGCCACAACATCTCCATCCCAACCAGAGTTGCCAACCAGAAAGAGTATATTTTCTTTCCTGACTGGATCTGAAAAATCTGAGAACAAAGCCTCTGCTACTCTACCAAGAACCAAATCTCAAGCAGAAGGGGTATTCACACTTCCTTCCTTTTTTTCCACTACTAACTCAAGCAGGAAGATGGGTGCCTCTCATAGTAGCTCTTTTAGTTTCTTCAGCTTGTCCTTTTTGGATGAAAAGCAGCAGACTTCTGGGGGAAAACATAGCCTTTCAACTGTTGCTCCAGTAACTTCCCAGCCCTGTGAGAAGCCAAGTGTTTTTGTAGACATGGATGGCACAATGACTAGAGAAGGTTCCAATGACAATAGAGATAGCATAGTCCAGGAGGCAGTTCATGATCAGCAAATGGCTCCTTGTGTTTCCATTAGCGATGCCATTGAGATTACCCGCCTTGCAGGTGAGCTCAATGTAGAGAAGGACTGTCAGGGAAAACTAGATTCCAGTAATGGTCCAGGGACATTTTTAGTCGATTTCAAGATGAATCGGTTGCAAAAAGACATTGTTCCTCATTCACCAGGATTTCAAGCACAGACTGAAACACTGCTTATTGGTTCAGAGAACCTTGGGGTAGCTCCCCATGAAGAAGAGGCTTTCATACAGGAAGACTTCCTCAGTGGATCATTGGACAAGTCTTTTTCACATGATAGCCATTTGATTGAAAAGCTCCACAATTTAGACACTTGTACTCATCACCACCAAAATGAAAGACTTAGTAGTGACCAATTGAACTTACCATTAGAAAAGGCCCCTGTTGAGGTCTTAACCCAGAACCTGGAGCCAACCTCTTTCTCTGCAGAGCCAGGGAGTGCAGGGCACCTCCAGAGCCAATATGCAGATAAAGAGGAAGACACATCACTGTTGGGCTCTTCAGTGGAAATGCTTTCAGGGTTTGTGACCAAAGTGAAATCTTTCTCTGGGTGCTTAGTCGAACCTCCCAAAACATTCTCTGGACTTTTCTCTTCTCCTAAACCTCCAAAGAAAAACTCTTTTTTCCTTCTTTCTTCTGGTGCATCATCTCAGCCCCTCAAAGGTAAGTTATTTGGAATTTTCAAAAGTCCCAAACCAGAGACATACAAACAGGAATCATCTATCTCAGCTACTGCTAGGCTTCAAAGTAATAGTCCCAGAGATGCTGTAGGATCAGTACCTCTAGAAAGTTTGTGGAGAGAAGCTACCTCTGCAGCACTCAATTCAGAATCTACTCTCGGTGACTGTAGAATGACTGTGTTTAGTGCAAAATCAGACTCAGAGACCTTGATAGATGATCCTAAACTAACAACTGAAATGGAAAACAATAATATTCCTAACAATATTGCAGAAATCCAAAGTTCTAAAACAATTGGGGCTGCATCTTCTGTCTCAGGGGACAATACTGGGCAAGGACTATTGTCTCAGAGTGATGAGGGAGACATGGGGGTGTTGCAGGGCACAGATACAGAGGCATCCTTGGAAGCAGAGCATATTTCATTGCCAACACAGTTGCATCCAGATCCTATCTGTATTGCCAAAGAGCTTTCTCCTCCAGTTCAGCCACCTCTTCCTCTTGAGCCAAAGCCAGCTATGCAATCTGCATCCACAAACCAAGATTTCTTGGAGGTACAGGCAACCAATTCACTAGAAACCGATACTACACTGTTCATTGAGGCAAGTGTCAGCCAGAGTGCCATACTAGAAACCCAAGGGTACCTTTCTCACCCTCTGCTGGAGGCACCTGTGCTTTGTGCCAAAGAAAGTTATGGGATACTTGATGCCCAGAAAGATCCACCTGCAGTCCCCCAAGAAACAGAGCAGCCAGAACCTCGTTTTGAGATCCCAAATATGACCAATTGGCCAAAGCTCCATTTCCTGTCCTCTGCTACTGACTTTGGGAAACCACCGAGCTCTTTCTTTTCTCCACTGTCCTCCTCTGGCAATAGAGCAGCAGAAACTGGTTTAACATCCAGTTTTAAGAAGTTGTCGACTCTATTTGAGGGAGGTAGTGAGGGGAAAGGGAGTATAGTGGCAAGTGATCCAAAACTAAGATTTGCAAAGAAGCTGAATCTTTCATTCCCGTGGCCAAAAGAGAACAAAGGGAGCCCTGAACAAATGCCTGCGGAATCCTCCTCTCTGGTTTTGGTTATCAGCAGTGATCAAGACCTTAACTCCAGTGAGGCTGACAAAGCTTTGGAGTCTTCTCAAATATCTGAGGCCAGTGCTGAGCCAGCTAAGGTCTCTAGTCAGCCCTCCAGGACCTCTGAGCGGCTGGAGGTCAGGCCAAGTTTATGTGCTTATAGGCTTTTAGGGCCTGGAGAAGTGGAAAACCAGCAGGAAATCTCAGCATCTAGAGAACACTGGGGTACCAAAGGCAGTCTCTGTGACGCCACCTGTCATTTAGGGAGTCATGAGGAAGAGCACTGCACCGTGTCTGAGCTACTTCACCAGCCAGAAACACAAGAGGAGGAGGCAGTGCCTGCTAGCACTGATTCTGTTTCAAATGCACAGCAGCCAATTACTCTGCATGGCATCAAGGAACCAGAGACCAGCAAAAGGCCTGTTTTCAACTGAAGCATCATAAATGATTTTAAGGAATTGACCATTTATGATGCAGTGACTTAGTGGTAGATTAATCATAGCCTGCTTTTTATCGTTCCTGTGTCTTTTCTAGCACTTCAGCTTCATGTTAATTAGGGGCTAAGTAACAAGAAATAATGTGTGGGTCTTTTCATCCTCTCCCTTTTCTCTAGTGCCAAATGTAATTCATTTATTGGAAAAGGGAGCTTCCTGCTTAAAACCTAGGCCCTGAGATTCACTCACTCTGGTTTGCTCTGCCTCGTATAATGTGGAATGGAGAGGGGAAAGCAGGAAGTGGCAGCAAGTGGCTGAGTGGCATTTATTAATTACAACCACGTGATAGGCTAGGGTGCTTCCTTGGGCCTTTGGCACTTATATCTGTAATAGCTGGGAGAGACCTACTTTGCTTTGCTTTTCCAAGTCTTCTAAGATGCTTTCTCCAGTGGCAATGAGAATATTAAGTAAAATACAAACTACAAAGGATCGCTGGAGGTAATCTATATTCTATTCCACATGGATTTGCATAGCTTCTTCCAGTCTCTGCCTTTTACTACCCTTGAGACTGATATCTAATAAGTGCTTTGAGTAAAGTCTCATGGAGCTCAGGGCTATTGTTTGCTGTAGTTCTTCAGTCTGGAGCATTGTGCAGGGTCCATCTGCAAAGGATACTATTATTTCCCCTAAGAAGAAGCACCATACAATGCAGTTTAAGAATGCTGCCTTGACCTCTGGCCCAAACCTGTCCAAAGGGACTGGTCAGGGACTTTAGAAATTGTGTGTGTGTGTGTGTGTGTGTGTGTGTGTGTGTGTGTGTGTGTGTGCACACATTTGCATATATGTGTCGGGAACTGCTCAGAACAGTGACCTGGTACTTACCCTGTTGCCATGGGCTGAAGGGTCAGCAATCAGCCTGAAAATACCAGGTAATTGGGAGGAACCATAGGGAAAATATCACTGGAAAACAACAATGATTTATCTTCATTTGGCCAAGAGTAAACATAAGCCCTTTAGCTAATTAAAGACTTGACTCTCTGGAAGGGAAATTCCTTGCCCTTTGGCATGGAGACATTCCAGCAGGATACCAGAAGTAAAATGAGGGCCTCTGACTTGGGATGGAACTATCCAAATGGGCTGGGATAGATCTTATAGATCATCACCGAGTCCTCTCTCCTGAATAGGACTGAATCCTTTAAATTCAGTATATGGCTCAAGGGAGTAACTTCTGGATACTGGTCTTCTTTCTGGTCACCATTCACTGCCACGTTCTCTACTATAGCTGCTATCTCTCAGAGTAGGGCAACAAATTTCCTTTCTGGGTATGGGAATTCAAGTGACTGCGAGAGGGTTGGGCTGGCCTCTCTTCAGGTACAGAAATGCATTAGTATGGCCCTGACCCCGATCCTGGAGTTGGACTTTGTCCACTTTATCCAAAAGTGAACCATGTCCTGAGAACAACTCAGTTACACATGGGCAAATTCATCTTTGGGACACTGCCTATGCTTCCAGGGATATCATTGTGACATTCATGTTGATGAGATTATTCCCCTGAGGAATTTCTTGGTCCTAGCCTCCCTCTCCCAATTACCTCATTGTGCAGATGCCTGAGAGATAATTGAAGGAACATGTCCACTCTCCTTTGCTCATCCTAAGGAGCAGGCATTCACATGTACAGTTGTAGAGGAAGAAAAGGGGACCTCAATTTAATAAACAATAGAAAAAGGGAGTAGAGTTCATCCATCCGTTTTACTTTTTGGGAGTTAGAAAACTTAAATCACAGCCACTGGACAAATTTCTTTAGAAGTCTGAGTAAAGAATTTAGGCATAAACAATAGGCTGTTTTAATAATTCTTAATCCTGCTTATGAATATCACATTAAGATAAAGTATTCTTCAAAGTGAATTGCAGGGTTGAGGTTAAGTGCTGTTGGAGAACCCAGCATGTTGTGTTTTTTTTCGTCTTGTGATTTTGCTGAATAGACTAGTTCCTGTAGATTTTGAAGTTTGCTCCTTTCTTCCTAGGAACCTCCTGTTTGTGATTCTTGCCACTAATATAATCATTATTTCCTGGATTTATCTGTTACTTTTGCCCTGGTCCCTAGTTTGCATTTATTTACTCATCTGTCTTCCTCTCATTCTCACAGCCCCACCAGCAGTAGTAGATATGGCTCCTCCTGTAATGTGAGTCAAGGAAGCTCTCAGCTGAGTGAACTAGACCAGTGTCATGAACAAGATGATGCCCATCGGGAGAGGGACTCAGTTCATTCCTGCTGCAGCTCTGGCAGCTTCTCCAGAGACGGCCAAATAGGTTTTGGAGAACAAGAGAAAGCCTTGGAGGTGTCAGGTGAAGAAGAAAAGGGTAGAACATGTGAACTCAATGAGATGAAAGAAGATGCCACAACCCATCCTCCTCCAGATCTAGTGCTACACAAAGACCACATCCTAGGCCCCCAGGAGAGGTAGGTGATGGCTGCCTTGAGGAGCTCACGTGGTTTCCTCAGTACCTGCCCTGTAGTGTTTCTAAATATAAGTGGTTTTCATTTGTTTCCCTCTAGTTGGGTATGGTGGTGATCAGGATACTGAGGCTTAGCTGTGCATTATTTCCTCTGATTTTTGACGTAATTCCCAAGGTATTTTGAAGATCTCTAAGAACACTTGGGTTCTGTGTAGATAGCTGCAGTGTACCAGGCCTTCTTGAGTCTGCAGTTCTTGGCTTTCTAGTTGACCCTACATATGGCAGCCTCCTTTCATTCAAAGGAGCTGCTTTGAATGAAATACGCTTCCCAGCCTACACATCTTTTGTGGACATTGTTTTTGTTTTGTTTTTTCCAGGCTGAGAAAACCAGGACAGACTTAAGAAAGAATTGGTCTAGAAGCCAGATCTAACCCACCCTTCACCCTCTCCAGGGCCTAGTAGTGTGTCTAACAATTGGTACCCATAAGAAGAAAAATTTTAAACTTGTCCTTTTAACAGTCTTATAATGAAGCTTAGTACAGAGTTTCAGTACTGTTATTATTGAGCAAAATTGGTCAGTAGAGTTGCTGATAGGTTGGGACAGAGCAGAATTTCTCAGTCTTGGCACTACTGACACTTTGGACCAGATAACTCTTTGTTATGGGGACCTATTGTACGCATTGTAGGATGTGTAGTAGCATCCCTAGCCTCTACACACTAGATGCCAGTAGCAACCCTCACCTGTGACAATCAAAAATGTCTTCAGTTATTGTCAGATTTCCCCTGGGAGGCAAAACCATCCCCACTTGGAAACCACTGGGGTAGAGTGATAAGGGCTAGGTGTAACTTATTTATTTATTTTTTTTGTGTGAGGAAGATCAGCCCTGAGCTAACATCCTCCTCTTTTTGCTGAGGAAGACCAGCTCTGAGCTAACATCTATTGCCAATCCTCCTCCTTTTTTTTTCCCCCCAAAGCCCCAGTAGATAGTTGTATGTCATAGTTGCACATCCTTCCAGTTGCTGTATGTGGGACACAGCCCGAGAAGCGGTGCGTCGGTGCGCGCCTGGGATCCGAACTCAGGCCGCCGGTAGTGGAGCGCGCGCACTTAACCACTAAGCCACGGGGCTGGCCCCTAGGTGTAACTTAGATTCTTAAATTTCAAGGTCTAATAATACAGGCTCTCACCTAAAGATCAGAGAGCAATGAATGCTGATTACGTGGTAAAAGTTAAAGAATGGTTGATGCGTCAAAACTCTAACATTGACAATATAAACTTACTTTCTCTTCTCCTTACTTGTTCCTGATTTTTGGTCATCTCTAGAGGCTCATCTAATAGACAAGACGTCCAGGAGACTGAGCTGTGGACTAGCTTTTTTACTGGGTTGACAACCCACTGAAAGATGGTTCTTTGTAGACCTTAGACTTGGCAGATACTGTTGTCTGGGTAGAATTCTTGGTAGAGCAGCAGAAGTACCCAGCATCAGTATTTGTCCTTCTCTCCTGGCTGTGTCCTCTCAGATCCTAGCTGTGCAAGTGAAGTCCGGTTCTACCTTGGGCAGAAGTGTCCACAAATGTTTTAAAATAATTGACCCAGTTAGATGGCATCAGAGCCTAGCATATATTTTACATGTCTAGATGATGGACACTTGTTTGCTGCCTTGACAGTAGACCCTAATAGGAGAGAGGAGAAGCATTATCACCAACAATTAACCACCATTCCACAGTTAAGAACCTGGATGAAGACTTGTTGTAATATAAGGTAGTGTTTCTGTCTCCAAGCTACCTTGTTATATTTATTTTTCATTTCATTGAGGGTGTTCCTGAGGCAGCTCAAGGAATAAGATCAGGGCAGGAAAGGGCCGTGTTTTTTTCTCTTAGCTCTTTTGATGTAGTCTAGGAATTTGTAAGCTTTCCAAAGTACTTAGTGGAGCAGGAATGGTTTGCAGGAACAAAATTCTGCCCTAAGGATGCTATGTAGAACGCCCAAGGGAGACTGGTAGTCTCAAGAGGTAAGGTGAGAGGGTTACTCCACACTTCTGTGCATAGTTTCAGTGCTAGACATTGACTCGGGGCCCTTGCCATTACTTCTAGTATCCTGATCCCTGACTGTCCCAGTGAGCTGCCTCATTGCGTAAGTGAAAAAGGGGAAAAGAAGAGAGGGAATAGATGAAAAGCTAAAAAGAGTTGTCATTTTAGAGAGGAATTTTTTTCACATTGGATATGCAGGAGTATGCTGTTTTAGTGGCCTAAATCACTAAACAAGTATAGGCACGAATCCAAACCATTTTATTTTAGATATTTGGCCGTTTTGCCTTAAGCACTATCACCTTGTGGCCTGGGCTATTTTTAAGGAACATTCTTTTCTTTGTTAGAAGTTTTCCTGAGGAGAATGCATCTTCGCCATTTACCCAAGCCAGAGCCCACTGGATCCGAGCAATTACCAAGGTTCGACTCCAGCTGCAAGAGGTAGGAAATCTATTCTAGTACGTAGTTGGGACCATTTTTCCTTTGAAATTGGGAGACATATAGTGCTGAAGACGCAGTCAGCTATTAGTCATCTTCTTACAGTGTGCTTCTGGGAATGCATGACAAGTAAGCTTGAGCCTTAAGAGATAGGCTTCCTTCTGTGCTGATTAAGGAAAATCAAATAGACCTAGTAGGTTGAAAGCCTGGTAAAGGTAAGTTAAATGCTATTTTCAGTACCATTATTACCTTGAGGCCATTTTATTTTGAGCTTAGGACAGGGAACTATTCCAAGGCCTCTTAGAATCAGTTGTCGTCTCCCTTGGCCAGCCAGTTCATGTACAGGGCCAGAAATTTCTATGGACTTCCCCAATTTAAGGCCCAAAGCGTCAACACATTAAGGTCTGAAACAATGTAAAAAAGTAAAAACAAAGAGAAATATTTTTCATTTTCACTGTTATAAGTTGGAAATGTCCTTATCTGTGTGACAGTAGATAGTCTTCTGGCAGAAAGGGCATTTTTAAATGATGACAAGTGGCTGTCAGTCAGTAGTATAATACCCAGCAGCTATTAAAAGTGCAGGCATGCTCACATGTGTAAACACATTTTAAAAAATTTATTTTTAAATAATTTCAAACTTAGGGAAAAGTTGCCAAAACAGAAGTATAAAGAACTCCCATACCCTGCTCCCCAAGACACCCCAATTGTTGGTATTTTGCCACATTTGCTTCATCACGCTCCTTCCATTGTGATTAATCTTTTTCTGAACCATTTGAGAGAGAGTTGGAAACATGATGTTCTGTCACTCCTAGATACTCCTGTTTGTGTTTCCCAAAAAACGAGGCTACTCTCCTATATAAGCACAATATAAATATCCAAATCAGGAATTCAACAATCAACAATGACAACACCATCATCAAGACCCCACGCCAGTTTTGCCAACCGTCCCAAAAATGACTCTCTCTTTTCTGGTCCAGGATACAATCCAGACTGACATGTTGCATTTAGTAGCCATGTCTCCTTTAATCTGGAAGATTCCTCAGTCTTTCTCATCTTTGTCAGATGGTACAGGGCTTTCATTTTGTAGCATGTTCTTCATTTTGGGTCTATCTAATGTTTCCACACGTCCAGACTCAGGCCATGCTCTCTTGGCAAGAATTATGCAAAAATGATGTTGGGCTATTTTCAGTGAATTGCATCAGAAAGTACATGATGTCAACCTGTCCTACCCCTTGTAATGTTAACCTTAATCACCTAGTTAAGTTTGTATTGGCCAGGTTTCTCCACTGTGAAGGCACCATTTTTCCTTTTGTAATTGATAAGTGTTTTGTGGTGCAACACTCTGAGACTATGCCACTATCTTGTCCCTCATCAGATCTCTACCTACCAGCTAAGTATCCATTGATGACTCCTGTCTGAATTTACCACCACTAATGGTGGTTGCCAAGTAGTAACTTTCTATTTCCATATCCTTTCTACATTCAATAGTTGGCATTGTTCTATAAGGAAGAGATTTTCCTTTTCTCAGTTTATTTATATCAGTATGGGCTCATGGATTCCTAATTTATTACATGAGTTATAATCCATTACTATCATTTATTTTGATGCTCAGATTGTCCTAGCTTCATACAAGCACTGTTAATTTGACCCTTCAGGGAGAAGAAAATGTTTTAATAATGATTGCAAAGGTAGCTGCTTTGGAGAATACAGATGTTTGAAAACACTTTTGTGTGTGTATATTCTTTTGTTATCAGAAACAATGAGTGTTACCTATAAAAAGTCCTAACTGCATGTTGTAAAATCTTGAAAAGAGACTAACATATTAAAAAATCTTTCTAATGAAAATTTTCAGTGAGGTTTGAACTTATTTGTTAAAAATAGAAAAATATTTCTGATTATTTTGTAATACATCAGAGAAGATGAAAACTTATTAAATTTCCACAAAGTCTTTGAATAATTGGTATGTAGGAACCAATTGTACATCTTTCATTTGACTGAGATATCAGTATCTTTTTCAGCTATGAAAACGAAGTATTGAAATAATTGAATGTGGAACCAGATCTTCAAATCATTCTAAAACGAAATCTTAAACCAAGATTTAAAAAATAACGAGGCAGAGGCCGGCCCCATGGCGGAGCGGTTAAGTGCGCACGCTCCGCTGCTGGCGGCCTGAGTTTGGAGCCTGGGTGCGCACCGACGCACCACTTGTCAGGCCATGCTGTGCCGGCGTCCCATATAAAGTGGAGGAAGATGGGCACAGATGTTAGCCCAGGGCCAGTCTTCCTCAGCGAAAAGAGGCAGATTGGCAATGGATGTTAGCTCAGGGCTGATCTTCCTTGCAAAATAAATAAATAAATAAAATAATGAGGCA
Organism: Diceros bicornis minor; assembly: GCF_020826845.1. Taxonomy (NCBI): domain Eukaryota; kingdom Metazoa; phylum Chordata; class Mammalia; order Perissodactyla; family Rhinocerotidae; genus Diceros; species Diceros bicornis. The sequence goes on from NC_080767.1 coordinate 3,670,317, forward strand.
TATTCTATTACATTGCTTTCACTAAAAGTATTACTACTACTACTAATATTTTTAGGACAGCAAAAAATATTTTTTGTCATTAATCTTAAATGTTTCTTCTTTTATACTTTTTACATTTTAATTTTTATAATGTAATGAATATATTAATATAATTATGCATGTATATAATTTTTAAGTGATTAAATATACATATTTTGAGAGATGTATGCTAAAAAAATTTCTATGGATAGGGCTGTGTAATCATAAACATTGGGAGTCTGTTGCTCTAGACTGACATGAGATAAACATTTAAAGTGAACATTTATCGAGTCAATGTTGTAATACTTATTAATTTTTCATTTCTAATTTTTCAGAACTGAGGGTCTTGTGTTATTATAAAGGAAAGTAAAATAAATAACCTCCTTGTAAAAGAAAAGTTCTGAATGAGAAAATAAGGATATATTTTCTCATTGTTTGTTTGTTATGAATTTTTTTTTTTTAAGAGGCAATTCAGTCTCTCAAAAAGAATAGCTAAAAACAGTTGCCAGAGCTTGGAATCATTTAGAGAAAAGCATGGTTTATTTAAGAGTGGCTAAGAACCATTGCTACTTAATTGAATAAGAGAAAACAGTAAATGTATTCTTAACACAGGTAATGTAACTGGAAGCTGATTAGATGTGGCCAAGAAGAGAAAGATAAGTCAGAGATTAAAGAAGGATCTGATAACAGTTTAAGATAGAGCAGAAGTATACCATTTATACTTAAGATTTGCTGGCAGATTGATTGAGGTTGTGAGACAGTAAGAAGTTAAGTACAGCACCAAGGATTTTTTTTTTCCCCAGTAGTTTGAAGTTCCACCTAGTTACCCCTTAACGCTCTACCTCAAGATAATAATTTTTGTTAGTTTCTTATTTATTATTCTAGAATTTCTTTATGCAAGTGCAAGCAAATATATATATTCTAATCCCCCCCGTTTTTTTTTCACTAACATGGTATATTATATACACTGAGAACATCTTGCTTTTTCACTTGGAGGTCCTTGCATATTAGCACCAAGAGAATTTTTCCTTTTTTAACAGCTGCATAATATTCTACTATATGAATGTACTGCAAGTATTTAACTAGTCTTCTGTTGATGTTCACTTGGTTGTTTCCAGTCATTTGCTCTAACAGACCATGTTGCAAATGAGCACCTTTTATATATGTCATTTTGCATGTGTCAAGTATATCTGAGGGGATATGCATTTGTAATTTTGATATGTATCGCCAGATAGCCGTCCGTTTATCAGTGGCTTAAAACTACAAGTGTTTATTTTGCTCATCTGCTTGTTATCCTCCATGTCAAGGAGTTCTGCTTTAAGTTGTCTTCTCTCTGCAATCCAGGCTGATGGAGCAGCTAGCATCTAGAACATTGCCAGTCTTGATGGTAGAGGGAAAGAAGATGACAAATGAGAAAGAACATAGCAAATTGCACTCTGGCTCTTAAAACTTCTGCCTAGAAGATACAATATGTCACTTTTACTCACATTTCCCTGGCTGAAACAAATCATGTAACCATATCTGGCTTCAACTGAGCAGCACCGTATACCTTGAAAGAGATAGAGAAGGATATTTGTGAATAGCTTTAATGACTAGCCCCAAGGGTATCTGCCTTCCATAGAGATTGTACCAATTTATACTCCTACCAGTAATGTCATGAGGGTGCTTTTTTCTTCCTAAACCTCACAATAGAGTGACTTGTGAAACTTTTGGATTTTTGCTAGTGTGATACGCAATGGTGTCTGTGTAAAGCTTAAATTTGCGTATCTTATTATCAGTAAAGTTAAGCATATTTTCATATAAATAAAGGCCATTAGTATTTCTTTTCAGTGAATTCATATTCTTTGCCCATTTTTTCTATTGAGCTTTTGGTTCCCAGGAGCTTTTTATTGTTTCAGGGAAATTAATTCTTGCCTGTGATATGAGTTGTCAGTATTTTTTCTCAGTGTATCATTGTGAGAAAGTTTTTTGTTTTGTTTTGTTTTGTTTTTTTTGAGGAAGATGGGCTCTGTGCTCACATCTGTTGCCAGTCTTCCTCTTTTTCTTTTCTCTCGCCAAAGCCCCAGTAGATAGTGGTGTATCATAGTTGTAGAGTTGTTGTTCTTCTACGTGGGACGCCACCTCAGCATGGCTTGATGAGCCGTGAGTAGGTCAGTGCCCAGGATCCAAACCGGCGAACCCCAGGCCGCCGAAGTGAAACATGCAAACTTCACCACCATGCCACCAGGCCAGCCCCCTGTGAGAAAGTGTTTTAACCTTAATGAACCACATTTTCCTAATCCAGAAAATGAGGAGAATAATAGTACCTTTCTCTTAGGATTGTAAATTATTTGGTGAAACTATGATTTAAAAAGAGGAAATCAGAAAAAAAAATACTTCAGTGTTCCTTGTTGCCTTCATGATAAAATAAAACCTTTATGATCTAGCTCAGTGTGACTCTCATTGTGGTCCATGGACCAGCACCGTCCAGGAACTGTTTGTTTCTAGTCTTTGATGAAATAAGTACTGAAATTGAAAGTGAGCTTTTAGCAGCAATTTGCATCGCAGTGACATCAAGCACATGATTAATGGCCTCGTACCACTGAACAGGGTCTAGACCCAAAATATCAGTCCATGATATATTGGGGATAAAAAACCAGATCCTTCACAAAAAGTATTTGAAAAACACTGATAATAGACCCTATATGCCTTTCCAGTCTTGCCTCTTTCTGCTACTCTTTTTAGTCAACACTGCCAACATATAGAATTATTTATTTTTCAAAATCTCGGAGACTTTGCACTTGCTGTTTCCCATGCGCAGAATACTCTTTCTCCTTTAAAACTCTCTCAGGTGTCAATTTTTTTGGGTAAAGCTTCCAGACTCTGTGCATACTTTTTCTAGATGGCATTTACCATGATGTAAGAGTTACTTGTTTACTGTTATGTCTTACTTTTCTGTATACTTGTGGGATCCTTGAATGCTGCCATGCTTTTTTTTTTTTTTTCCATGAGGGAGATTGGCGCTGAGCTAACATCCGTGCAGATCTTCCTCCATTATGTATATGGGACACTGCCACAGCGTGGCTTGAGTGGTGCGTAGGTCCGCGCCTGGGATCCGAACCTGTGAACCCCAGGCCACTGAAGTGGAGCATGTGAACTTAAAAAGCCCCACCGCCATGCGTTTTATTGCTGGTGTTCTAGAGCCCAATACAGAACCTGGTGGAGTGTTCAGCCAACGTTTTATGGATGCTTAACTAGCCAGAAAAGCCCATCAGCTTTTCCACAGAAGTCTCCATGTGCTTCTTTATTTTCTCTTAATTAATCCTATTTTTTGTTTTTCCCTAAGCCTAGCACCTAACGCCATTAACGGCAAAATATTAACTATTACCATCGACTATGTTTTCTTATATAATTTTAATATACATAAATATAAAGTTACTGAATTTTGACCATACTACGTGTGGATTTTTAAATTTTCTCACTTAGATTGTTTTTGTGAGCTCTATTCTGGGTTATTAAATGTTTTTCAAAAACATGATTTAATGATTATTAATAGATTAATAATATTCCATCATGTAGATGTTCCATAACAATTCTTCTTGTTTCTTTATTATCATACATAATGCTGTGATGAGCATCATTACACATAAGTGTTTTCATTTCTGATTATTTCTTTGACTTAGCTTTCTCAAAGTAGATTCAAATAAATTACTGAGTTAGAGTATACATATATACCTTTTAAAGACTTCTGATAACTTCTACGTGTGTTTTCAGAAAAGTTTTTCCAGTTTGTACTTTTAGTATTTGAACTTTTAGTATTTGAATGTGCCTCACCTACATTGAGTATTATCATTTTAGAAAATTTTTGTTAATTTGGCAGAAGAATGGTATCCCATTGTTTTAATTAGCATTTCTTTGGTTATTTGTGATTTGAATATTTTCCTTAAGTTTATAGGTCATTTATACTTCTTTAGCTGATACTGCATTCAGTAGAGTTTGAGGAAGTACCATAGGAACCCAGCTACCCTTATGCTGTTCCTATTAAGATTGTCAGCCTCTTGAGGAAAGAAGTCATATAGGCCATCTCTATATCAGGGCTGGCCGAGTACCTGGCTTGTGTCCTTAGTAAGTGTTTGATGACATTGCTAATGCTGATGAGACAGTAATGTTGATAGTGTGGGTGGAATGGATATGATTCTGTACCTTATTTGGCTTAGCTGCAGAAAAATCTGGGGGAGGAGGTGAGAGTTTTAGATCTAGAAACAGGGACTGCGGTGGCAGCAGGTGGGTGGGTGTTCCAGGTGGAAGGGACAGTGGAGGAGAAGACATGGAGGTAGGCCGTGAGGAAGCCTTGACAGAAACTCTTAGGTTGCTAAAGAAGGCTGAGGAAGGAGGGACTTAGTAAGCAGAGGTAGAACTGAGCAAATAGATTAGAAGGCACGTGTTTAAATGGAGCAGTCCCAGCAGATCCAAGATTGCAGCTGGTCAGCCTGAGAGATGGATCAGCATTTTCTCAGGGAAGGTCATTAAGACAGAACGAATCGACTCTCTCCTGCAAAGTTCTGTTCTTACTTGTGACTGTTTCCCAAGCAAAGAGACTTCTTTCTTGTACTATTTTTGAAAGCCTGAGAAAGGGATTCCCCTTGGGGAAAAAGTGATGAGGCTTAATGGGAGGGCCCTTGAGGATCCCATCTCTTAAGACTTAGTTGCACCAGGAAAGCACTCTTTCTATAATTTTAAAATCCAGGATTTTGCTCTGATTATGGCTGCCTATCTTAACTTCCACTACCTCAACTCTTTGGCCTCATGGAGACCACCAGTTATCCCTCCTTTTTCTCACAATCTTTCAGCCCTTTCACTAACCATTGCTAATCTAACACTTAAAAAAAAACTAAAGAATGTTTTGAACGTCATAAATGTAAAAATATAAAATTATATGGTATATATAGTGCAGTTTCCCCCCTACTTCAGACTTCCAGGCCTCCAGTCCCCGTCTCCCCCTCTCATTGTTATCTGTGTCTTGTGAATCGGTCCAGAGGTGATCTGTGCCTTTACAAGCATGTGTGTGTGCACATGCATGCATGTGTGTATTACACACATTGTCCTTTACCGTTTTTCATTTACTACTATATATCTTGGAGATTTTTCCTTATTAGTACAAGTAGAACTACTGCATTCTTTTTTAATAGCCACATAGTATTTCTTCCTGTGGATGTATTATAATTTTTATACTCTGTCCTCTATTGATGGATCTTTGTGTTTCTAATATTTTGCTACTACCACAATGTTGGAATGCAAATCCTGTAGGAAGCCTGAATACTTCTAGACTTCTCTTAACCACAGCTTTTAGCATCCCTCTTCAAACTTCATGTAAGCCATACCCAAGAACAGGCCCTACTACTGCTTCACAAACCAGAGAGACCTATCTTGGATGAGGGCCATAGCTGCTGCTCCCAACAGGCCCCTTCTGCTTTTTGGCAAACTGTGGGGTCCTTACCTGATATCTGATACCAGAAACGATACATTCTCTACTGACTGAAACCTGGCTGTTCGCTAAAGCCCTTTTTTGGGGAGACTATGCTTTTTTTTTATGCCCCATGTATTACTGAGTCAGGAGCGAGGGTTTCTCTGGCTCCCTCTGCCGCTTCCAGGTCATTTCTAGATCCTCACATAACCTGTTCTCACACCTACCTTCCTTGTTGCAGTTAGACCCCAGCTTTTCCATAATTCCCCATTCATTCATTGAAAACTTTAGTACCTACATCACAGTTTTCCTTTTAATCTCAACTATTGCCATAATCATCATCACCACCACCACCACCACATCTATTGAATACTGCTATTACTGTAAGTGCTTTACATGCATTACCCAAATTAATTCCTCACAATAATTCTATGAATTAGGCTTATGTTATTAGGCGCATTTTTATAGGTTAAGATGCTGAGGTTTAGAAAGATAGAAACTTGTCCAGGGTCACCTAGCTGGTAAGAATTAGGACCAGATTCAAATCTAGATTTATTTAACTCCAGAGCCTGTGCTCTTAACGCTATTTTCTACTACCATAATCTTAAAACCCTGTTTTCCAAAGGGTGTTCCATAGGAATCCAGTTTCTAGAACTGTTAATATGTTCTTTATCATGTGATAAAGAGTTCCATGGTCAAAGAAATTTGAGTAACATCGATTTCCAAAAGAGTGAAACACCAACAGATTGCTTTATCATAGGACTTCTCAGAAGCTTGAATATACTTAGGCTTGTGATTCTTCAAGAGGGGAATATAATATGCACAGCGTTATCGTAAACTTCTTTGACCATAAAAGTCTGTTTTGGAGAAGCATCCTGTGGGACTCATTTTTCAAGGAAGAAAAATACACTTGAGGAAAGTCTGTCTCATATGATTTCATTAAAACTGCATTTGAGAAAGTCATCAGTGAGCTCATAGCTACCTAATCTCGTGGTTGCTTTTAATTCTTTGTCTTATTGGACCTCTCTGCAGTATTTGACACTCCTGAGCACTTCTTCCTGTTTTGATGTCTAAGAAACCATCCCCAGTGCTCCTCTTCTCTGATCTCTCTTCTGATTTCTGATTTTTCTCTTTGCTTACTTCTTAAATGTTGGTCTTTCTTGGGTTCTTTCCTCAATCCTCTTTTCATATAACTCTATGCATTCTTTCTATGAAATCTCATTCATTATGTCAACTACCACTTATATGTGGATTGCTCTCTTTTCTGTATGTCTAACCCACATCTCTCTCTTGAACTCTAGATCCATATTTCTGACTACTACTTGTATACTCACTTGTCCCATCAGCATGTCAAATTCAACATGTTCTAACCAAAAGACATCATCTCTCAAAACCTGTTTTGTGTCCTATATTTTGTTCCTGTGCTCCCCAAACCAACCTTGAACCCACTAAATGTGATTGGGCTTTTGAAAGGTTAGAGAAAGCAAAGCCTTCCTTTCTGTAATGTAGAAGAGTTAGGAGCAGGAGTTTCACTTATCTTCAAAGGGAGGGAAGGATAAGGTAGCTGTCTTGTTGTGCACATACTAGGTACTCCATAAATATCTATAGACAGGATGAATGAAAAGGCTGTAGAGTAGGGAAGCTAGTCCTTTTTACTTCTAGGCAATTGTGTTGCAGAGAGGAATGAGGAGGGTTCTCCTGGCTAAAAATCTCTAAAAAAGGAGAGGTCATACCCATACTTGCTTATGGTCACTTTGGGTTGAGAAATTTTTTTATTATTCCCAGATTTCATCTTTACAGCCACCTATGGCTATGGCTCTGCCCTCTCCTCACACAAAGCTTGCTTCCATTTCCTCTCACTATTCTGAGGTGAAATAGAGACAAAGATCTGTACTTTGTGTACTCTTCCAGCCTCCTCATCCAGTCCTAATTCTATACCATTTCCTCTCAGTGGACTCAAAAAGGAAAAGGAGTCCAGTTCCTTTTATTTTTCTTTTTAAGTAACAAATATCTTTTTATGAGATATAATTCATATAATGTAAAATTCATCATTTTAAAGTGTACAATTCAGTGTTTTTTAGTATATTCACTAGGTTGTGCAGCCATCACTATCATTTAATTCCAGAATATTTCCATCACCCCAAAAGGAAACCCCATACTCATTAATCAGTCACTTTCCATTCCCTGCTTTACTCTAGCCTCTGGCAACCACTAGTTTACTTTCTGTCTCTATGGATTTGTCTACTCTGGACATTTCATATAAATGAAATCATACAATATGTGGCCTGTTGTATCTGGCTTCTTTCCTGTCAGGTAATGTTTTTAAGGTTCATCCACGTTGCAGCATGTATGAGTACTTCATTCCTTTTTATGGCTGAATAATATCCCATTTTATGGATAGACCACATTTTGTTTATCCATTCATCTGTTGATGGACATTTGGATTGTTTCCACCTTTTGGCTATTGTGAATAATGCTTCTGTAAATGTTCATATACAAGTTTTGTGTGAACATCTTTCCAGTTCTCTTGGGTATACACCTAGGAGTGGAATTGCTGGGTCGTGTGGTAACTCTATGTTTAACCTTTTGAGAAACTGCCAGACTGTTTTCCAAATAGGTTGTACCATTTTACATTCCCATCAGCAATGGGGCCCAATTTCTTCATATCCTTGCCAACACTTGTTAATCTATGTCTTTTTGATTATAGCCATCCTAGTGGGTGTGAAGTGGTATCTTCTTATGGTTTTGATTTGCATTTCCCTAGTGACTCGTAATGTTGAATGTCTTTTCATGTGCTCATTGAACATTTATATATTCTTTGAAGAAATGTCTATTTGGATCCTCTGACCATTTTTAAATTGGGTTGTCTTTTTGGTGTTGAGTTGTAAGAGTTCTTATTTATTCTGGATTGAAGTCCCTTATCAAATATAGGATTTGCAAATATTTCCTCCCAGGGCCGGCCCCGTGGCGTAGTGGTTAAGTGCGCACGCTCCACTGCTGGCGGCCCGGGTTCAGATCCCAGGCGCACACCGAGGCACCGCTTGTCAGGCCACGCTGTGGCGGCGTCCCACATAAAGTGGAGGAAGATAGGCACAGATGTTAGCCCAGGGCCAGTCTTCCTCAGCAAAAAGAAGAGGATTGGCATGGATGTTAGCTCAGGGCTGATCTTCCTCACCAAAAAAAAAAAAAAAATTTTCTCCCAACCCTGCTCCTTTTTAATTTCTTTGGACCTTTTTTGAATTTACCACATTCTGTCTCAATTGTGCCCTAACCTGCAACCCTTCTTTCTTCTCTGTCTCTTGCCTGTCTCTGGGGAAATTGGCAACATCACCTGAGCCTCTGAAGCAATAAGAAGCAGTCTGTTTGTTTTTTTAATAGGGTGTAGAAATAGCTTGCCCAGTTGGTCAGTAATAAAAGCATGCTCTTGAGCTGCCAGTTCTTGCCACAGCCGGATAGTCTTAGTTTCTCCTTTTCTGTTCCTTTAATATACAAATCTAGCTTAGTCCTTGGAACTCAACTCTTTTGGTGAAAACTAAAATCTTATGTAGAAAGAAATTCCAAAGTGGAAGCAAAGTGGTGATAATAATGATATCCTTAAGAAATTAAAATTTAAATATTCTTTTACATGTGAACAAAGGCCCTCTACCTTTCCCACTCCCATCTGCACTGAACAGAGCAGAAATACCCAGAAAGGACTCATGTGGTCCTCCTGCTCACGTTCTCGATGTATGTTAGGCAGCAGGCTAGAGCAGGGATGAAAGCTGAGACTGGCCTAGTTCTCTTTCTCTAGGAAGAGAAGCTTTCTCTAGGAGAGAAACTCAGCTGGGATGTATCTTCTATTCCATTCCAAAGTCTCCCTACAAAGGAAAGGAAAACACTAGGGTACCTGGCTTCTGGATCTGGATTGTCTCCTTTCTTCCCCTCTCTTTTAAATTCCTAATGCTACCAAAACCCTGATTTGACCTTTTCTTCCTGTTATGGGCTGAATAGTGTGCCCCTGCCCCAGTTTATATGTTGAAGTCTTAACATCCAGTATCTCAGAATGTGACTGTATTTGGAGATAGGGCCTGTAAAGAGGTAATTATGGTAAAATGAGGTCTTCTGGATGGGCCCTAATCCAATCTGACTGGTGTCCTTGTAAGAAGAGATTAAGACACAGACACACAGGGAAGATCATGTGAAGACAGGGAGAAGATGGCCATCTAACAAGCCAAGGGGAGAGGTCTCAGAAGAAACCAACCTTGCTGACACCTTGATCTTGGACTTCTAGCCTCCAGAATGTAAGAAAATAAATTTCTGTTGCTTAAACCACTCAGTCTGTGGTATTATGTTATGGCAGCCCTAGCAAACTAATGTGACTTCCAAGGCAGAAGGGGGAAGAAGATGGCACAGAAGCTTCAGTGTTTCTCACCTAAGAATCTTTGTTTTCTGAGGTCTAGTTGGTGGGAAATGTGGTCTCCAGGCTGGTATATGCAGAGCCCATTCACGATATCCAGTGTCTCTTGTATCCTTTTACTATTATCCCTATTACTAATAAAATTTAGAGCTATACTAGAAATAGAAAGAACTGGGTCCTTGCAGTAGCTCAATCTTAAAATCTGAAAGAACTTGAGCAAACTGCTTCCTATTTCAGTACCTATTTTTTCAGTCTCAGCTATAAAATTCGGGATAATAACTATCTTCTCTCGTAGAGTTTTGGTAAGATCATAGAAAAATGCATTTTGGGGGGCAAAGCTCTACAAACAGTGGCTTGAGAGTCACCAGCAGGCCTCCTGTTACTTCTTAGAATGGCTGGTCTTCAGGGTTCTCTCATGACCTTTCTAGCCTAGGCCTGAGTGACCTGCCAGAGGTATTGCTGACCACAGCTGGAGCCTTTGCTGCTGAGTGGGAGCCCAGTGAAACTGTTCCCAGTGGCTAAAGTGGTAAGGAAACCAGTACCACAGGATTTCAGGCTTTTACAGGGCTCCAGACTCCCTGATGGCACAGGAGTCCTGGGATCACTTGCTGTGTGATCGCTCAGATGAGGCTGTCTAGTACGCTAGTGCTTCTCTGGGGCCTGGAGGAAGAAGTCAGTGGAGTGCCTTACCCTGAGGCGTCTAGAGGAGGAGGCCACAGGCTGCCCTGGGCACTGTGGAAACATTTTCCAAGAGCTGGTTTTGTGTACTTGTCAGGAGAAATGCTTAACATTTGTCAGGTTTTTTTCCTCTGAAACATTCTGGACACGTTTATGCCCTGGATCTGGATGTTCATCAGTGGTTGATCTTCTGTAAACCTTAGATATGGTTCTAGGCTGTGACTGAACCTTGTGAATTGTAAGATGTCACATCTGGGACTGGGATTTGGGGGGCAGCTTGTTTGAAGGGGTGGCATTTGGCTCTGGTTTCTGAGGAGCATGTGGAAACATTTCTGAGGAATGCCATGATGTCATTGACCAGCCTAGAGTCAGAGGAGGGTATCAGATACTGGCAGCAGGCCCTAGCTCCAGCTGGCAGTACTTTGTGGGCATAGTATCAATAAAGGGAGGTACTTAGTAAATTCTTATGGAATAAGTCTAATTGATACCTCTGAACAAAATTACTTGCTTCCAAATAACAAGCAAAGCAGCCTTTCTTGCTTTCTGCTACTTTCTCTGACTCTTGCTACTTGTTTGACCGTCCAACCAGTGGGAACATTTGATACTGGCCTAGGAAGGAACTCTTCCTCTGAGAGAAAGTCCTTTTGCCAAAGTTATCCAAAAGGAAGCAATTACTATAATTATTCCATTTTAAGTCAAGCCAACTAATAAGTGCGTACCACTGGGTGCTGTTGGGGCTATTCGTAAGACATTTTCTTTTTGCTGAGGACGGTTCGCCCTGAGCTGACGTCTGTTGCCAATCTTCCTCTTTTTGGTATGTGGGGCCCCCACAGCATGGCTGACGAGTGCTGTAGGTCTGCGCCTGGGAACCGAACCCAGGCTGCCAAAGTGGAGCACACTGAACTTAACCACTAGGCCACAGGCTGGCCCCAATAAGACATTTTCTTATCATTTAGGAGCTTACAGGCCAGAGGGGAGATGAAATAATTAACAGTTAAATATTTAAATACTTTTGTTTCCTTAGACACTTTCCTCAGTCTTTATCTCATTTTTTTTGCAGCATTCCATAGTGTTTTTTTAAACTCCCTGCTTGTAACTTCCTGTTTTCTTGGCTTTCATTATTCTAGATTCTCCCAATTCTCTTCCTTCTGTTTTTTTACCTTGCCTATCTATGTTCCTGTCTGTCTCTCTTTTCTTTCTACAGTCTTCTCCTCAGGCATCTCTTTTAGTCTCAAATCAGTATCTCCTCAGCCTCTAACCTGGAATCATTAATTGAGCAACTATTGTATGGCTGGTACTGTGCTTGATCCTGGCTGCTGTGCTAGCAGCCAGTAGACTTCCAGCTCACCTTTCTAGGCAGGTGATTCTCAAATCTATAGTACTTCTTTTTTTTTTTTTTAATTTTTTGTTTATTGCAGTAACATTGATTTATAACATTGTATAAATTTCAGGTGTACATCATTATACTTCTATTTCTGCATAGATTACATCATGTTCACCACACAAACACTAATTACAACCCATCACCACACACACATGCTGAATTATCCCTTTTGCCCTCCTCCCTCCCCGCTTCCCCTCTGGTAACCACTAATCCAATCTCTGTCTCTATGTGTTTGTTTATTGTTGTTATTATCTACTACTTAATGAAGGAAATCATACGATATTTGACCTTCTCCCTCTGACTTATTTCGCTTTGCATAATACCCTCAATGTCCATCCATGTTGTCACAAATGGCTGGATTTCATCGTTTCTTATGGCTGAGTAGTATTCCACTGTGTATATATACCACATCTTCTTTATCCATTCGTCCCTTGATGGGCACTTAGGTTGCTTCCAAGTCTTGGCTATTGTGAATAACGCTGCAGTGAACACAGGGGTGCATGTCTCTTTATGCATTGGTGTTTTCAAGTTCTTTGCATAAATACCCAGCAGTGGAATAGCTGGATCATATGGCAGTTCTATCCTTGATTTTTTGAGGAATCTCCATACTGTTTTGCATAGTGGCTGCACCAGTTTGCACTCCCACCAGCAGTGTATGAGAGTTCCCTTCGCTCTACTTCCTCTCCCACATATGTTGTTTCCTGTCTTGTTAATTATAGCCATTCTGATGGGCATGGGGTGATATCTCATTGTAGTTTTGATTTGCATTTCCCTGATAGTTAACGATTTTGAACATCTTTTCATGTGTCTGTTGGCCATCAGTATATCTTCTTTGGAGAAATGTCTGTTCAGGTCTTTTGCCCATTTTTTAATTGGGTTGTTAGTTTTTTTGTTGTTGAGATGCATGAGTTCTTTATATATTTTGGAGATTAAGCCCTTATCAGATGTATGGTTTGCAAATATCTTCTCCCAATTGTTAGGTTGTCTTTTCGTTTTGTTGATGGTTTCCTTTGCTATGCAGAAGCTTTTTAGTTTGATGTAGTCCCATTTGTTTATTTTTTCTATTGTTTCTCTTGCCCGGTCAGACATGGTGCTTGAAAATATGTTGCTAAGACCGATGTTGAAGAGTGTACTGCCTACGTTTCTTCTAGAAGTTTGATAGTTTCAGGTCTTACATTCAAGTCTTTAATCCATTTGGAGTTAATTTTTGTGTATGGTGTAAGGTAAGGGTCTACTTTCATTTTTTTGCATGTGGCTATCCAATTTTCCCAACACCGTTTGTTGAAGAGACTTTCTTTTCTCCATTGTATGTTCTTGGCTCCTTTGTCAAAGATTAGCTGTCCATAGATGTGTGGGTTTATTTCTGGGCTTTCGATTCTATTCCATTGATCTGTGTGTCTGTTTTTGTGCCAGTACCATGCTGTTTTGGTTACTATAGCTTTGTAGTATATTTTGAAATCAGGGAGTGTGATACCTCCAGCTTTGTTCTTTTTTCTCAGGATTCCTTTGGCTATTCGGGGTCTTTTATTGTTCCATATAAATTTTAGGATTTTTTGTTCTATTTCTGTGAAAAATGTTGTTGGAACTTTGTTAGGGATTGCATTGAATCTATAGATTACTTTAGGAAGTGTGGACATCTTAACTATGTTAATTCTTCCAATCCAAGAGCACGGAATATCTTTCCATTTCTTTGTGTCTTCTTCAGTTTCTTTCAGCAATGTTTTATAGTTTTCCGTGTACAGCTCTTTCACCTCTTTGGTTAAGTTTATTCCTAGGTATTTTATTCTTTTTGTTGCAATTGTAAATGGGATGGTATTCTTAATTTCTCTTTCTGCTACTTCGTTGTTAGTGTACAGAAATACAACTGATTTTTGTATGTTGATTTTGTATCCTGCAACTTGACCATATTGATTTATTACTTGTAAAAGTTTTCTGGTGGATTCTTTAGGGTTTTCTATATATAAAATCATGTCATCTGCAAATAGTGACAGTTTCACTTCTTCCTTTCCAATTTGGATCCCTTTTATTTCTTTCTCTTGCCTGATTGCGCTGGCTAGGACTTCCAGTACTATGTTAAATAGGAGTGGTGACAGTGGGGATCCTTGTCTGGTTCCTGTTCTTAGAGGGATAGCTTTCCGTTTTTCACCATGGAGGATGATATTAGCTGTGGGTTTGTCATATATGGTCTTTATTATGTTGAGGTACTTTCCTTCTATACCCATTTTATTCAGAGTTTTTATCATAAATGGATGCTGTATCTTGTCAAATGCTTTCTCTGCATCTATTGAGATGATCATGTGGTTTTTATTGTTCATTGTATTAATGTGGTGTATCACCTTGATTGATTTGTGAATGTTAAACCATCCCTGCATACCTGGAATAAATCCCACTTGATCATGGTGTATAATCTTTTTAGCATATTGTTGTATGTGATTTGCTAGTATTTTGTTGAGGATTTTTGCATCGATGTTCATCAGTGATATTGGCCTGTAATTTTCTTTTTTTGTGTTGTTCTTGTCTGGTTTTGGTATCAGGGTAACGTCAGCTTCGTAGAATGAGTTAGGGAGCTTCCTCCCCTCCTCAATTTTTTGGAAGAGTTTGAGAAGGATAGGATTTAAGTCTTCTTTGAATGTTTGGTAGAATTCCCCAGGGAAGCCGTCTGGTCCTGGACTTTTATTTTTGGGGAGGTTTTTGATTACTGTTTCGATCTCCTTACTGGTGATTGGTCTATTCAAATTCTCTACTTCTTCTTGATCCAGTTTTGGAAGGTTGTATGATTCTAAGAATTTATCCATTTCTTCCAGATTGTCAAATTGGTTGGCATATAGCTTTTCATAGTATTCTCTTATAATCTTTTGTATTTCTGAGGTGTCTGTTGTAATTTCTCCTCTTTCATTTCTGATTTTACTTATTTGTGCCTTCTCTCTTTTTTTCTTGGTGAGTCTAGCTAAAGGTTTGTCAATTTTGTTTATGTTTTCAAACAACCAGCTCTTGGTTTTATTAATTTTTTCTATTGTTTTTTTTGCCTCTATTTCATTTATTTCTGCTCTGATTTTTATTATTTCCCTTGTTCTACTGATTTTGGGCTTTGTTTATTCTTCTTTGTCCAGTTCCTTTAGGTGCATTGTTAGATTGTTTATTTGAGATTTTTCTTGTTTGTTGAGATAGGCCTGTATTGCTATAAACTTCCCTCTTAGAACCGCTTTTACTGTATCCCATAAATTCTGGCATGTCGTATTTTCATTTTCATTTGTCTCCAGGTATTTTTTGATTTCTTCTTTGATTTCTTCATTGACCCAGTCGTTGTTCAGTAGAATTTGTTTAATCTCCACGTATTTGTGATTTTTCTCATTTTCTTCCTATAGTTGATTTCTAGTTTCATACCATTGTGGTCAGAAAAGATGCTTGGTATTATTTCAGTCTTCTTAAATTTATAGAGACTTGTTTTGTGGCCTAATATGTGATCAATCCTGGAGAATGTTCCATGTGCATTTGAAAAGAACGTGTATTCTTCGGTTTTTGGATGGAATGCTCTGTATATATGTACTAGGTCCATCTGTTCTAGTGTGCCATTTAAGGCCAATGTTTCCTTATTGATCTTCTGTTTGCATGATCTATCCGTTGGTGTAAGTGGAGTGTTAAAGTCCCCTACTATTATTGTGTTACTGTCTATTTATGTTATTATGTCTGTTAATAATTGCTTTATGTATTTAGGTGCACCTACATTGGGTGTGTAGATATTTACAAGTGTTATATCCTCTTGTTGGATTGTTCCCTTGATCATTATGTAATGCCCTTCTTTGTCTCTTTTTACAGTTTTTGTTTTAAAGTCTATTTTGTCTGATATGAGTACTGCTACCCCAGCTTTCTTTTCATTGCCATTTGCGTGGAGTATCTTTTTCCATCCCTTCACTTTCAATTTGTGAGTGTCTTTAGGTCTGAAGTGTGTCTCTTGTATGCAGCATATATATGGGTCTTGTTTTTTTATCCAATCAGCCACCCTATGCCTTTTAATTGGAGTATTTAGTCCATTGACGTTTAAAGTAGCTATTGATAAGTATGTACTTACTGCCATTTTTTAACTTTCTTTTTTTCTCCGTGTTTTAGTAGTCCTTCTCTGTTCCTTTCTTCTTTTATACAGAATTGATGGTCTTTTTAGTTTGACCTCTGTCTGAAAGCTCTACTCTTTAACTCCTCTCCTCCCTCCTTTTATGTTTTTGATATCATATCTAACCTCTTTTTTGTGCATTTGTATCCGTTACCCTCTCATCATGGAAATAGCTAATTTTTCCTATTTGTGGTCTTCTCTTTTCCCCTTAATTCAGTCCCTTTAACATTTCTTGTAGCACTGGTTTCTTGGTGACAAACTCCTTTAATTTTTGCTTGTCTGTGAAATTTTTGATCTCTCCTTCCATTTTGAATGATAACCTTGCTGGATAGAGAGTTCTTGGCTGTAAGTTTATTCATTTTAGCACTTTAAATATATCATGCCACTCTCTTCTAGCCTGTAAGGTTTCTACTGAGAAGTCAGCTGATAGCCTTATGGGGTTTCCTTTGTATGTAACTTGACTTTCTCTTGCGGCTTTTAGGATTCTGTCTTTATTTTTAATTCTGGACATTTTGATTATGATGTGTCTTGGTGTGGGCCTCTTTGGGTTTATCTTGTTTGGGGCTCTCTGTGCTTCCTGCACCCAAATGTCTGCTTCTTTCCTTAGGTTAGGGAAGTTTTCATCTATTATTTTTTGAAATAGATTCTCTGCCACTTTGTCTCACTCTTCTCCTTCAGGACACCTATAACACGGATGTTAGTGTGCTTGATGTTGTTCCAGAGGTCCCTTAGACTGTCCTCACTCTTTTTAATTCTTTTCTCTTTTACCTATTCAGCTTGAGTAATTTCTTCTAGTCTTTCGTCCAGCTCACAGATCCGTTCTTCTGTATCCTCTACTCTGCTTTTGAGTCCCTCTAGTGAATTTTTCATTTCCAGTATTGTATTCTTCATTTCTGATTGGTTCTTTTTTATATCTTCCATTTCTTTGTTGACATTCTCACTGAGTTCATCTATTCTTCTCCCCACATCAGTGAGCATCCTTAACACTCTTTGTTTGAACTCTCTCAGGTAGGTTGCTCATTTCTGTTTCACTTAGTTCCTTTTCTGGAGTTTTGTCCTGTTCCCTTACTTGGAATATATTCCTTTGCCTCCTCATTTTGCCTCTTTCCCTGTGCTTGTGTCTACGTATTAGGTAGCTCAGCTACGTCTCCTGCTCTTGGATAGGTGACTTTATGTTAGTGATGTCTTAGGAGGCCTGCAGTGTGCTTCCCTCAGTTCTCAATGTTCTAGGGGTGACCCCTGTGTGGGCTATGTGTGTCCTTCTGTTGTGGCCTGTTTCGTCTCCCTGTAGGCGCCCAGGGAGGCCGAGTTATGCTCCTGGCCACCTGTTGTAATGCTCAGCTGCTTGTAGTTGTTGTGGGCCCTTCAGTCTCTTTATCAGGTGTGGGGAGCCCCAGCACAGTTGGCTGCAAGTTCTAATACCACATTTGTGTTGCAGTATTTCTTTTAAGTGAGTAGGCCACCAGCGTGGCAGGTTGTTAGGCTCAGGGCCTTACAATTGCTATAAGCCTCCAGCCTTTAGGTCTCTTGTCAGTGATCTGAGGATTGCAGCTGGGTGTGGCTGGCCTCAGGCACAGGAGCACCCAGTTGTTTCAGGCTTTGGAAGGTGGGGCAAACCCCTTATGTGGGTCTTTGAGAAGCACAAGTCTTCTGCAGCTGACAAGCCCTGCCACCCACAGGTCCACACACACAGTCAACACAGTCCTGCCCTGTGTGTGCACCCCGACCTCCTGATCGGGCCCGGTCTCTCCGCGGCAGGAGCCCCACACACTTCACCACCGCCTCACACTCTCCACCGGCTCCTTGTGCATGCACTGCCCCACTGAAGTGGTCTCAGTTGCCAGACTGCAGAGAATCCAGTCACCAATCTATGCAGGCCCACAAGTTGCCTGAGGGCTTGTTGTTGGGTGGGGCCAGTCTCTAGAGTGGGCTGCCTGCCCTTGCTGAGCTGGATTAAATAGGTGCTGTAGCCGGTGGGGCAGACCCTGGGCTAGCAGGCCTCAGGGAGAACTCCAGTGGCATCTGTGTCAGCGCGCCCATACCAGGCCACAACAATGGCTGCCACCCACGTCCCAGTCCCTGGAGAAGTCTCACCTCTCACTGAGATGCACTCAGGGCCTATTAGGTGAGTCTCTTTTCGCCAAAGCACTGTGCACCTTTCTTTCTTGTGATTTTAGGTTGCTCTCTGAAACAGGTGAGTTTGTGCGTGGGCCCTGTAAGAGCCGGTTTTAATTTCTTTGTGAACCAGCTTTTCTGGGGGTACTCCCCAATGTTTTAGTAGCAGGCAAAGTCAGATATTATGCCACTCGTCTCGATTGTGCTGGGTCCACACAATGCCCACAGAGGCGCCACTCCCCGGCTCAGGGCCCCGCTCCTCCAGGGAGGGCTGTGTACCTTTGGGCTGCTCCCGTGCGGCCGTGAGGCGCTGCGGCTTGTGAAGGCGGCATTTTTCCTCTCCAGAAGGGAGTTTCTGCCTCTTCTGCCTCAATTAGGATTGTCCGTTGTTGCAGGAGTTCCTCTTATCCAGTTTTCAGTTCTGTCTCAGGGGTAATTTTTCCACGAGTAGTTGTAAATTGGCTGTGTCCGTGGGAGGAGGTGAGTTCAGAGTCTGCCTTTGCTGCCATCTTGACTTCCACCTCAAATCTATAGTACTTCTAACCCTCCCTTTTTTCCTTAGGTTTTATTCTTCATGTCTAGTTATTTACTAGTTATTTTCACCACAATTTCCCAATGTTTGAAACTTCCGTCCTGAGCCTGTTCCTCTTTCTTTGTTCTCTATTTGTATTAAAATCACCATCATTCTGCTAGTCATCCACTCAAAATCATGGTATCATTCTTCCTTCTCTTTCCTCCCACATTGGATCATTTGCCAGATCTTGTTCTTTTTCTCTCTGTGATTCCTTTTATCAGTCTCTTCTTCTCTGTTCCCCTTTGTGTTCAGTTCCTCTTTACTGCTTAGACTAGAGTATTAGCTTTCCAACAGTTTCCTTGCTTTTATTTATTTTTATTGAAATCCACTGTGTATATCACTGCCAGATTTATCTTCCAGAAACAGAGCACTAGTCATGGCTACCACTTATGCTCAGGGCTCAACTTAGATGTCACATCCTTTGAAGCCTTTCCCAAACTCCCCAGGTAGAGTTAGATACTCATTTTTCTATTTTTTTTAATAGCATTTCATATACAGTTGATTTTGGTGCTTATCATATCATCCTGGAATTGTATGAGCATTTTCCCTCAAGATTATATATTTCTTAAAAGAATATATCCTGTATGATTCCTTTATATTAAGTTCAGAAAGAGGCAAAAGTAATCTGTGGTGTCAGACTTCACGATAGTGATTACCTTTGGAGGAGGCATTGGTAGTGACTGGATAAGAGCACGAGGGGTCTTCTGGAATTCTGATGATGTTCTGTTCTTGATCTGAATTCTGTTTACATTGATGTACTTTTGATTTGTATACTTTTCTGTATGTAGGATATAATTCAATAAAAAGTTTAAATAAAAGCTAAATGAAAATAACATGGAAATACAGAATAGCGATTGTGTCCATTTAACTTTATATTCCTGGTGCCTGGCGTCCAGCAAGCTCTTAACAGATATGTTGAGTGTGTGAGTGAGTGGATAAATGAAAGAATGAATGAATGAGTGAAAGTTTCTCCTCAAAAAACGTTAATTTTTCTTTCCATTAGTAATTAAATTAGAATCTTAACTTTTTAGCCTGGCATACGTGAGCACCCAAGACTTGGCCCAACCTACTTTTCTAACCTTTGTTAACTCAGAGGCCACATTATACAGTCGGAAGAAGTTGGACCTTGGAATCAGCCAGAGCCTGAGTTTGAAATATGGCTCCACCACTTACCACCTGTGTAACGTTAGGCTTAGGCAAGTCACCCAGCCTCTTAGAAACTGAGTTTTCTCATCTCTAAATTGGATATCATTTCCTCAGTGGATGGATGTGGGTTACGTAAGATAATACATGTAGAACAGGGCCTGGCTTGTTTTTACATTCAGTAAATGTTAATTTCCTTTTCCTTTCTAACAGCATACCTTCTTTTATCTCCTTTTCTTATCTTTGCTCATCCTGTATCCTCTGCCTTGAGTGCCTTTTCTTCTCTTCAATTTCTACATATCCAAATATTATTCATCCTTCAGGATCAAGCTCAGATAGCCCCTCTTTCACAGAGGCTTTTCTGATTCCTTTCCAAACCAGCACCTTGAAAGCTGGAAATATTTTCCTCCCTGAAATACTCATACATTTTATCTGTGTTTCTTATAGTACATATTAGTTATTCACTCTAACCTGTAGGAGTTGCTGAAGGCTGCCCTCTCACTCCAGGCCCAAAGAATAGGCGCTCTAATTGGGCTGTAATGCTGAAGGCAGGAGCCCTCTCAGTTGGAATAAACTGGAACATGACAAGGCAGATTGAGAAAACTGCTTTGGGCCTTTGATATTCTTTTTAGTACCTCCTCTTCCACTGGGAGGAATTCAGATGTCTAGTCAAGGATATGGACCCAGGAGCAAGGGGTCAAGTTGCAAACTACATGACCTGTCTTTTGGATTAGTCTTCTGTTAAAGATGTCTTCATGGCCCAGCCTGGCTTATCAAGGTAGGAGGCCATGTAGGAGTTTGAGACTGAAGTCTTAGGAATTAAGAGTGGATATTTACCTGGAGTATCTTCTTTGCCTAACATGCCTGGGCAGCCTGGTACATGTAGGTAGAAAAACAGAGTTCAAGGATTCAGAGATCCTATTCTTGGCCGCTTATTTGCTTGTTGCTTCTGTTTTCTACTTGCGTTTTCCTTGCTTATGTATAGGCTTGCACTCCTTTGCCAGAGTGCACTTAAGGTTAGGAACTGATTGAAATTCCTAGCATAGTTTCTGATACCTAGCAGACAGTTAGCAAAGTTTTGTGGAACAATTGCTTAAAAGTATGAAGTGGTATTACAAAGCCATAAGTAACTGATTGCAAAAGGAATGATTAACACTTATAACAGAAAATAGTTGCCAGGGGACTTTAAAGTAGGGAGCAAGCCTTTTGAGTTAGTGTGGTCAGAGAAGTCTTGTCAGAGGAATTCCCAGAGGGTACTGAGTTACCAGTTGTTATTAAGTATCAGGAAACATCCAAGAAATAAAATAATATGAGCTTAGAAAGATGAGAATCAAGGGACAACTTGCTTTCTGTGTTTACAAACATGTCATTGATGAGATCCATGGCTCCTTGTAAGTGGCAAGTTGTGTTCTTTCTGTAAACAGCACAGCTGAGATTTACCACCATTCCAAAACAGGCACATCCTGAAGTACAGTCAGTGTGTATAAAATAAGACTTCTTGAAGCCAAAGGGAAGAGGTAAGTTGTAGCAAATAATCTTCCCCAACTCCTTAGGCTTCTACTTCCCTTTGCTATTGTCATCTTCAAGTATACTAGGGAAATGTGTTTATCTGGTCCACAGCTGAGGACATTCAGACATAAATAACCAAGGATGACAAGTTGAAAAGGGAATTCTGGATGAAAACCAACATCCTGGAGCATTTCTTGTGACAGGTGAGATAAAAACTGTTGACTGGTTTCTCCCTAAAACACTCTTCCTTCCTCACTTTTGCAATGTCTTTCCCTATTTCTGACAGCTCCGTCTTTGTTTCCTCTTCAGCATTTCTCTTCCTCTGCTTGCCCCTTAAAACTTGGTGATTTCCAGGGCTCTGTTTTTCACCTCATTCTCTTCTCTAGGTAATCTCACCCATCTCTTTACCCATACACTGATGAATCCCAAATTGCTATCCCTACCTCAGTCCTCTTTCATGAACTCCAGACTCATATATCCAGCTACCATTGGATATTGTCACCGGAATTTTCATAGACACCTCATGCAACTCTACTCATTGTCTTTTCTTTCTCCTCCACCTCATCTCCTGTATGGTCCTTTCTCTGTAAATGGCACTACCAGTCACCCAAGCACAAAATCTAACACTCCTCTTTCTCAGAATATATGAGTATAACAATGCCCCAAGCCATAACATTTCCCCCATTAGGTTATGAACTCCCTAAGGGCAAGGATCATGTCTTTCATCATGCCTAGTACAATACCTAGGTATTTAATGGGTATTCATTTATTATTTATTAAAAAAATTTTTTGATAGAATTGTATGAATAATTCTCAGAGGTACTTTATATTAGTTTGCTAGGGCTGCCATAACCAAGTTCCACAGACCGGGTTAAACAGAAATTTATTGTCTCATAGTTCTGGAGGCTAGAAGTTCAAGATCGAGGTGTCAGCAGAGTTGATTCCTTCTGAGGGCTATGAGGGAAGGATCTATTTTAGTCCTCTCTCCTTGATTTATAGATGGTCATCATGTCCCTATGTCTCTTTATATTGTCTTCTCTCTATGCATATCTCTGTGTCCAAATACCCCCTTTTTATAAGGACACCAGTCATATTGGATTAGGGCCCACCTTAATGACCTCACTTTAACTCGATTACCTCTGTAAAGAACCTATCTCCAAACAGGGTCACATTGTGAGGCACTGATGGTTAGGACTTCAGTGTATGAATTTTGGGGGAACACAGTTGAACCCATAACAGATACCAAAGTAGTTTTTACTGTTGTGGTTCCAAGTCTTGTTTTCTGACAAGCACTTGATAAGGTTTTTAGCTTACTCTCCATACTGGTTTTTACTCTCTGATAGCCCCCTAGACAGTGCCATATGGAAGTAGAAAGGATGGGATGGCACATTCAGTAAGTGTAAGGAGTTTGGTTTGACCAAACTTAGGGAATTGGGAGGCTGGATCTCTCTAGACATGGCCAGGTCAAGAAAGAACTTTGATAATATGCCAAGGAGCTTGGACTTTTTCCTCGGAACAGTCACAGAAGAATTTTAAGAAAATTAATGACAGTATCTACATTTTAGAAACGTCCCTCTAGCAAATTGTCAAGAATGGAATGGGAGTAGGGAGGGGTGAGAAGGAGGTGGTTCTGGAGGAAGGGAGGCTGAGGAGGATGAATATTTTGTCATAACTCAAGTGAGAAATAATGAAGCCTAGACTAAGGGTTGTAGAGAATGGGACAGATTTTATAAGTGGGAAGGTAAATAGATTAGACTTAGTGACATGTGATGGAGGACAAAGAGTTTTGTAGCGGATTCTGTCGATGGAGAATTAGGATATAGGTGTTCCAAGGATCTTGTCCCTGAGCAGAGACTGTGTGAGATTGATATGGGTGAGCTGGCAGCCCAGGGCTCCAATGCTAACACCAACAGCAGGCTTTCCCTCGGCGTGCCTTCCTTTCTAGGCTAAGTCTAGCTCTCTCTCCTGACTCATCTAGTTGAGTACTTCCCATTCTCCCCACCATGCTTCCCTGTTACTCTGTTACAGGTACCCAATTAAGGATGAGTTTTACATTAAGTCTTCTCTTCCTCTTTGAACTTGAGCTAGCTTCCTCTAACTCAGTGCCTCATACCCAGATATTTTTGAGTATATGGAGAATCCTATAGGAAAAACCCTCCTCTTTGGGGTCCCTTCATTGAGTCCTAAGACACTTGAGATTCACATGCTGGCTAGAGATGTATTTCAAAAACCTTATAGATGGGGCCAGCCTGGTGGCGCAGGTGGTTAAATGTGCGTGCTCTGCTGTGGTGGCCCGGGGTTCGCCGGTTCAGATCCTGGGTGCACACTGATGCACTGCTTGTTGGGCCATGCTGTGGCGGTGTCCCATATAAAGTGGAGGAAGCTGGGCACGGATGTTAGCCCAGGGCCAGTGTTCCTCAGCAAAACAAAAAAAAAAAGAGGAGGATTGGCAGATGTTAGCACAGGGCTGATCTTCCTCACAAATAAATAAATAAATAAAAATAAATAATTGAAAAAAAAATCTTATAGAAATAGGGCCAAGAGAATTGTCCACATTTAGGCTTACCCTGAGATATATCTCAGAACAAGCCACAAAGAACTAATGGGGATATTTGATCAATATTAAGCCAGTTAGAACATGGACTACTTCCCCGTGAAATGTCAAATTTTGAGTTTCCTTTAGAGAATCCTCAGCGTATGGCCCATGGCCCCTTGGCTTCCTTGGGGTGTAGAGATTGAGGCATGGCCAGTGTACTTTGTGGATTGGACCGGGACTATATATAAGCAGATACTAGTTCAGGACCAGCCTTAGTCCTAAATCTGGGAGCTGTGACTTTTGACCAGGTTTATATGAGAGGGCAGTAGACACGTAGACTGCTTTGATTGAGTTTTTAATCATTTGGTCCTGGAATGGAAATGGGCCACAGCCCTTGGAGGTACAGGCTAGAAATCTAACCATTTAGCCAGGCAGTCCTGAAGAGGTGATCAGCTCTTTATGTTCAAGTTTTGGTAATCAGGGATGGTGCTTGACCTGATTGTAGGACTGAAATTTGTCAGCAATTTGTGACTCCTTAGGCCTGCCTTGCAGCTTGTCAGGTCTGATTTAGGCTCTGTAGCAGCTATGTCTTAGCATATCAGTAAAGTCAGCACATCTCTGCCAGGCTCATCATTCCCTTAGGGTGGCATGTTCCTGAGGAAAGTAGAATTACCTCCCATTGCCCATTATTTTCTGCTGCATGAAATTTCTGAGTAGTTTATGGAGGGCATAGTTCTATACAGGAAGAAAAATGACTTTTCTCCACCATGAGAACAAAGCATTTTCCTCGTGAAACAGATCCCAGCTGTGTGACCACGTGTCAGCCTCTTCATGTTGCTTCTGGCTTTATTTAGTGGTAGAGAAGGAAAGGAGTCAGCAGCTTACTCCTCCATAAGTCAGACTTTGGCTCCACTTATCCTTTGCATCCTGCGTCTGTGATTGTCAACATTGGGAGATAAGGTAGGCACCTGCTGGTCCTGACCCAGCCACTCTCTGACAGTGACACCTGATAAGGCGGGCCAGGTTTGGAGCAGGCACATTATTTGCTTTTGGATCAGTTGTATCTGGCCCCAGGGAGACCTAGACTGGTTGTTTGAGAGGGGAGAATTGTGGTTGGTGAGCCTTTCCTCTAGTATCGCTGTGACACCACTCATGCTTTAGCTGAGGATGAATTTTGTGCACCAGGTGGTCTTCTGACTAACCCACCCATTCGGTTCCCCTTTAGAGCTCCTGCAGCTCTGAACCTTCCCACAACTCTGCGTGAATGTCAGTGTCTCGTGTTGAATTTCCATCTTGATTCATCTGTCTCTAGGCGAAAATCACTGCAAAGATTTAAATTGGGAACCAGACCTTGAGAATGTCTGTTCAGAGTATTTCACAGCTTCTGGAGAAATGCCTTTTCCTTCTTAACCCAATCTGTTTTCCGAGTTCTGCCCAGCTGGCTCTTGAACAGCCCTGCTTTGAGGGAGCTTCCCAACTGAGGTGGGTGCTTGTACTATTTCTTACCTCTGAAAAGCACCCCATCCTTTTAGCCTGCCCAGGATTCCCAAGAGCCAGATCCACTGTAACAGGGGCCTGCAGTGTTGCTCACATGGCTCAGGACACAGAAATTACATGTCTATCTCAAAAGGCTAGTGCACTGAGAGGTCTGATTGTCCTTTGGTAGGGTGACGTCTGGCACTCTGCAAGCCCTGTTGACCAACGGCAGAAGGAGCCCTGCTTTTTCACCAGAGCTCACACTGACTGCTATTTACTGCTTTCCCACTTAGTCTCTTTCTTGCTTTTGCCAAAACATGGGAAGGTGGAAAGATACAAAGGTAATTTATGGGAAGAGTCATATGAGCTCTCTTGTGAAATTTGAAGACTGTAACTAGAGATAGCAGATTTGTTGTGCCTCTTGTGCTAAACACGTGTTCTTCTGTCTGAGCCTTTGTTTTTTTTGGAAAACCCAAGCTGCTTAGAAGATGGTGTCTTGACATGAGTACAGCCATGTTTGGCCGCTCCATTGACCTATAGCCACCAGCACACAAAGAAATACAAAGCTGCTTTCTGTGTGGTGGAAACTGGCCCTTCTCCCGCAGAGAGAGTTACAGGTTGTAACATTTCAAGGCTCTTAGAGCGTCGTAACACGGGATGGACTGGCCATCTATGCCGGGCTGAGACGATAACCAAAGAGAACAATGCACGTACACAACTACTGGGCTGGGACGTTAGCCAGGGGGCTCAGTGCACGTACGCCACTGATAACCATTTTGTACATGGAAACACTAAATGCTTGCTCTGCAAACTCTGTAATTGCTTACTCTGAAAATTACTAATGGTATAATAACTGCTAGAAACTGAGACCCAGTGAGAGTTCCACCTGTGGAAGGGACACCTTGCCCAGGACGTGTGATCCTTGCCCAGCCACGTCGATTGACAGGGCTCTCCCGACAGTGGGGCGTGGATGTTGTGAATAACTGATTTAATGTAAAATAATTGATTTGATATGAAGTAATTGATTTGATGTGTTCTCTTTTCGGTTAACCTGGTGTTTCTCCTTCTGGTTGATTTGTGTCATTTCTCTTCAGCCGATGTGGGTGTTTTCCCTTTCCAGTCGGGCTGATGCTTTTTCCCTCTTAATATTTGACCTATTTAGATCTGTTTACAGACTGTCGCCTTTACTATCCTCTATATAATAAAATATACCTTCAGTCCATTTGTTTGGAGTGAAAAGTGTCTTTTACGTCTCCGATCAAATCCCCGAACCTCTCATAACATAATTGGCGCTGTGAGCAGGATTCGATTAAGGAGATGGCTTTCCTGTTCAAACAAAAGGTAACTAAAGCCAAGGTGGAAGAGATCTCAGGATGGGAGGACCCTCCCTCTTGCACTCTGGCTGGGGAGTGGGCTCACAGGTCAGGATTATGTAAATCTTGGGATGTTCGTCTGCGAGATATGAACCATTGGATGTGACCAAAGCTTTGCAGGCGATAGGAAAAAAAGAGATGATGTTTCTTTTCTGGCTCGGCGAGGTTAATGTTTATTGACTGCTTATCGTGGGGCTGTAAAGGATAGCCATAAAATACAAGGGAAAAGGTACTCTTAGAAAAAGAAGTTTCAAATTTACAGTCCCGGCTGATGTCACCCAAAATAAAAACTCTTTCCTTGCCGTCATTCTAAAATGCCTTGCTGGCATTCTAGTTTTATTTGGCCCCTCTTAAGTGACAAATAGTGAGCCTAAATATGTATCCAATAATAATTTGGTGAACCAGCCGGGAGGCTCTTTGTCCGTGGCTCGGTGGCCCTGGGCCGGGTGGGATGTCCTGGGAAACAGTCCAGCAGCTGCCTAGGTGATTTGCCCTGGGGACTGCTCCCAATGCTTTCCATCTGACCTGGCACCACTGACCCTGGGCACATTTTCTTATGACAGGGAAACAGGCTCTAAAATTATTTGTTTGTTTGTCTATTTGTTTGTTTGTTTTTGCTTACACCAAGAACTCCCTTCCCCTCCATCTGGAGTCCTGTCTCTTTAAGAGGCAGGGCTATCCCTACTGGAGTGGAAATAATTATAAGACTTTTACCCAGAATCTGTTAGATACATCTATCTGTTCTGTTTGAGATCCCATTTGACTGTCTGTTCTGTATGTTTGTAATTATGAAGGGGGGAAGTTCCATCTGTCCCCAAGGAGAGCCCTCTGGGCCACCTCTTGGCTAAATGGGCTATATTCAACTAAGAGCCCATGTCCAAGAAAAAGATAATTTTTTCTTGTAACACCACATGGCCACAATATTCCATAGACTCCAGAGAGGAAAAGTGGCCAAAATGGGGCAATTTCAATTTACCAAAACTGATATATTTACTTATTCAATTAAAAAAAGCCAGCTAAAAAGTTAAACCACTAGTGGGAAGCCTATTTTAATCTTTTGAGGTTTTTAAACAAAATCAAAAATACTATATTGCCTCTTTAAGAAAAAATAATTAAATAATTAAACATGCCAACAGCCAAAGCTGAATCTGCTGCTCCCCTCCCCTCTCTTGCTGAGCTTCCCCACTTCAACTCCCCCGGAATTCCTGATCTAAAATTAAACAAGTAAAAATAAGTAAACTTTTAAAGTAATTTAAAATTGAGATGGCTATTCTAAAAAATCTGTTTCAGATGAGTTCACCTTAAGGGTCACCCTTAAAAGAGAAGATTCAAAACCTCTCACGATAAAATACAATCTTTAATTAATACACAGAGACTTCTAAAAGACAAAGTTATTTCAAAAACAGCTTCCAAAATCTTTTTGGTAACTTGAAGCTTTAGAGTTTTACTAAATTAAGTTAATAAAAATTTATTGAGTCTCTGGGTCGTTTCCACATAAAACATTAAAAATTGGTTACTAAACATAAATTTGTCTGCCTATAGTTTCTTATCTCAAAAAAAAAAAACTAAAAGATGCTTACATTTATTAATAAACATGTTATGTACATGTTAAAAAATTTTCTATGAAAAAATACACATTTCTAAAAAGTCTATATACAAAAAAAACAAAAGATATGTTGTCCATAAAAAAGGTGTAAAAAATAGAGATATTTATATTTGTTTTGTTAAAAAAAATAAATTTGTCCTAAAGTACTAAAAAAAAAAAAAAAAGGCGTAAGACAAATTCTAAATGTAAAAAATAAGTGACAAAAGGTTTATAAAAATAAAGCCCTGAGGAGTTTTGCACATGATCAAGTTGGCTAAAATAAGCTAATAAAAAATTAAAATTTGGCTTTCTCTCTTATAAAGATAATTTTCTTAAACTTTTGGTCTGCTCTTTACATAAAAATTAAAAGGTGTTCTTTTGAGTAAGTCTATGTAAAAGACAAAACACCTAAGTTTTGTTAAAATAATTTCCTATGTTCAAAAAAACTAAAGTCTCTCCCTTAAGGTTTTTGTTTTTGTTTTTTGACTGTTTTAACTCTCTGTTTGCCTTTAACTGTTTCTGTTGTCAACTTGATTAAATAAATAACTAGGCATTGTTTCCTATTTGACCAAGTGTTTTAAAATCTTTTGATATTTTTGATAAACTTCTGCCAAAATTAAAGTTTTTTTAACTTAAAAAAAATTATAAAAAAACATATGATTATGATGCTAAAACACAATTGTTACTATATTTCATGTTGATGCTCACAGTTCTATAATTTCTACAAAACAAAAATATAACTCTTATGCTGATCAGCTGGTGCAAAGTCATACAACACACAACCCAGGCTTAACACAATAAATCCACAAAAAGAGTGGACACTTAAAAAAATAAACTTCATACAGGTGGACAAAACAAAGAAAAATCCTTGTCACCCATGATAATATTGCCACTACAATAAAACAATGTCAGTTATGCCAACAGTTAAATAAACGGGGAGTTCCACACCCCTACCAAGGTCATATCCAAAAGAAATTATTTCCCGCCCATACATGACAAATAAATTTTATTAGACCATTGCCAAATTCTTGTAGATATACTTATGCCTACACTACTGTTAATACATATTCTAGTTATTTATTGGCTATACCAGCTAAAGTGGCCACCCAACAGAGTGCCATAAAATTATTAGATACAATTAAGTTATATTATAAAACACCAAGACAAATTCAGAGTGACAATGGTTCCCACTTTACAAATAAGTTGATTCAAACCTATACCAAAAAAAATTATATAAAATAGATTTATCATATACCTTATTACCCCCAAGCTGCAGGCCTCATAGAACAAATAAATAAATTACTTAAATAACAATTAAAAAAACTTGGTCATGGCTCATTAAAGGGGTGGCACAACCATCTAAGTACTACTCTAAATGTGTTAAATAACAGGCCACTAGGCCCTAATGAGACTCCTCTGTCAAGGTTGTTACCAACAAAAATTACAAAAGTGACAACCGCCACCCATGAGTTTATGACCTTAACCTATTGGCCCCTGACTCAGTCTGCTAAACCGCGTTTTCGTACCACGGCCGAAGCGGCTAGATTAGATTTATCTACTGTTCATTCTATTCAATTGCCCCCTAAGAAGCAGTCTATAGTCCCTACTGGGATAGGGGTACAATTTCCCAAAAATACCTTTGGTTTGTTAAAAAGACGCTCTAGACTGACAGCAAAAGATATTAATGTACTGGGAGGAGTCATTGATCCAGATTACCAAAAAAAAATAAAATTTATATTATATAATGGTAGTGACACAATACTAACTATAGAGTCTGGGGAACGAGTGAGACAATTATTGGTGCTTCCCCTCTTGACTCCAAATGTATCACAAAGACAACCTCCAAGTAAATTAACTAAAAAAAAAATACAAAAATTTAGGTCTACAAATAGATAAAAACCTAAAACAAAAGTATGGGTGACACATCCGCCCAATGCAGCTCCCCATGCGACAAAAATAATAGTCCAAGGGCCCCCTACAACACTCATAGTTATATATCCAAAAAATAAACAATTATATCATGTTCCTAAAAATTCTGTTTCTTTGCATAAATAGATATTCCTACTGTGTTCATTATCCTGTACTACACCTCCATGTCTACTACAGACCTACACACCAACTAATGTCTCCATAAGACAACCTTTGACCCTACACTACTAAACCAACTACTCTACACCAGTGGGACCTATAACCTAGACTATAAATGGCCAAAAAATTTGGTCTCAAAAACAACAAACAACTTCACAATATCAAATAATTTCTCTATTACGCTGCCTTCTACTACCCTCCGTGATGGGGGCTGATCTAGACTTCTACAAACTACTTTGTTATGCCTAAGTGTTACCTTATCTAATGTTATCTTTAATACTATACATGATTTACAAGATCAAGTTAATAACATTTCATATTCTAAAGAGTTACTTAATTAGTTACCTTGGGGTTTGGGCCTTTATTGCAAAATAGTTTTATAATTATTATAGTCATTAGATTTTAAATTCTTAGATGTGCCTTACATACTTATAAACAAAGTTCATTGTCTGTACATATGATGTCTTATAGTTAATAAAGACGGCCACGGCCAAATATGTCTTGACATGAGTACAGCCATGTTTGGCCACTCCATTGACCTATAGCCACCAGCACACAAAGAAATACAAAGCTGCTTTCTGTGTGGTGGGAACTGGCCCTTCTCCCGCAGAGAGAGTTACAGGTTGTAACATTTCAAGGCTCTTAGAGCGTCGTAACACGGGATGGACTGGCCATCTATGCCGGGCTGAGACGATAACCAAAGAGAACAATGCACGTACACAACTACTGGGCTGGGACGTTAGCCAGGGGGCTCAGTGCACGTACGCCACTGATAACCATTTTGTACATGGAAACACTAAATGCTTGCTCTGCAAACTCTGTAATTGCTTACTCTGAAAATTACTAATGGTATAATAACTGCTAGAAACTGAGACCCAGTGAGAGTTCCACCTGTGGAAGGGACACCTTGCCCAGGACGTGTGATCCTTGCCCAGCCACGTCGATTGACAGGGCTCTCCCGACAGTGGGGCGTGGATGTTGTGAATAACTGATTTAATGTAAAATAATTGATTTGATATGAAGTAATTGATTTGATGTGTTCTCTTTTCGGTTAACCTGGTGTTTCTCCTTCTGGTTGATTTGTGTCATTTCTCTTCAGCCGATGTGGGTGTTTTCCCTTTCCAGTCGGGCTGATGCTTTTTCCCTCTTAATATTTGACCTATTTAGATCTGTTTACAGACTGTCGCCTTTACTATCCTCTATATAATAAAATATACCTTCAGTCCATTTGTTTGGAGTGAAAAGTGTCTTTTACGTCTCCGATCAAATCCCCGAACCTCTCATAACATAATTGGCGCTGTGAGCAGGATTCGATTAAGGAGATGGCTTTCCTGTTCAAACAAAAGGTAACTAAAGCCAAGGTGGAAGAGATCTCAGGATGGGAGGACCCTCCCTCTTGCACTCTGGCTGGGGAGTGGGCTCACAGGTCAGGATTATGTAAATCTTGGGATGTTCGTCTGCGAGATATGAACCATTGGATGTGACCAAAGCTTTGCAGGCGATAGGAAAAAAAGAGATGATGTTTCTTTTCTGGCTCGGCGAGGTTAATGTTTATTGACTGCTTATCGTGGGGCTGTAAAGGATAGCCATAAAATACAAGGGAAAAGGTACTCTTAGAAAAAGAAGTTTCAAATTTACAGTCCCGGCTGATGTCACCCAAAATAAAAACTCTTTCCTTGCCGTCATTCTAAAATGCCTTGCTGGCATTCTAGTTTTATTTGGCCCCTCTTAAGTGACAAATAGTGAGCCTAAATATGTATCCAATAATAATTTGGTGAACCAGCCGGGAGGCTCTTTGTCCGTGGCTCGGTGGCCCTGGGCCGGGTGGGATGTCCTGGGAAACAGTCCAGCAGCTGCCTAGGTGATTTGCCCTGGGGACTGCTCCCAATGCTTTCCATCTGACCTGGCACCACTGACCCTGGGCACATTTTCTTATGACAGGGAAACAGGCTCTAAAATTATTTGTTTGTTTGTCTATTTGTTTGTTTGTTTTTGCTTACACCAAGAACTCCCTTCCCCTCCATCTGGAGTCCTGTCTCTTTAAGAGGCAGGGCTATCCCTACTGGAGTGGAAATAATTATAAGACTTTTACCCAGAATCTGTTAGATACATCTATCTGTTCTGTTTGAGATCCCATTTGACTGTCTGTTCTGTATGTTTGTAATTATGAAGGGGGGAAGTTCCATCTGTCCCCAAGGAGAGCCCTCTGGGCCACCTCTTGGCTAAATGGGCTATATTCAACTAAGAGCCCATGTCCAAGAAAAAGATAATTTTTTCTTGTAACACCACATGGCCACAATATTCCATAGACTCCAGAGAGGAAAAGTGGCCAAAATGGGGCAATTTCAATTTACCAAAACTGATATATTTACTTATTCAATTAAAAAAAGCCAGCTAAAAAGTTAAACCACTAGTGGGAAGCCTATTTTAATCTTTTGAGGTTTTTAAACAAAATCAAAAATACTATATTGCCTCTTTAAGAAAAAATAATTAAATAATTAAACATGCCAACAGCCAAAGCTGAATCTGCTGCTCCCCTCCCCTCTCTTGCTGAGCTTCCCCACTTCAACTCCCCCGGAATTCCTGATCTAAAATTAAACAAGTAAAAATAAGTAAACTTTTAAAGTAATTTAAAATTGAGATGGCTATTCTAAAAAATCTGTTTCAGATGAGTTCACCTTAAGGGTCACCCTTAAAAGAGAAGATTCAAAACCTCTCACGATAAAATACAATCTTTAATTAATACACAGAGACTTCTAAAAGACAAAGTTATTTCAAAAACAGCTTCCAAAATCTTTTTGGTAACTTGAAGCTTTAGAGTTTTACTAAATTAAGTTAATAAAAATTTATTGAGTCTCTGGGTCGTTTCCACATAAAACATTAAAAATTGGTTACTAAACATAAATTTGTCTGCCTATAGTTTCTTATCTCAAAAAAAAAAAACTAAAAGATGCTTACATTTATTAATAAACATGTTATGTACATGTTAAAAAATTTTCTATGAAAAAATACACATTTCTAAAAAGTCTATATACAAAAAAAACAAAAGATATGTTGTCCATAAAAAAGGTGTAAAAAATAGAGATATTTATATTTGTTTTGTTAAAAAAAATAAATTTGTCCTAAAGTACTAAAAAAAAAAAAAAAAGGCGTAAGACAAATTCTAAATGTAAAAAATAAGTGACAAAAGGTTTATAAAAATAAAGCCCTGAGGAGTTTTGCACATGATCAAGTTGGCTAAAATAAGCTAATAAAAAATTAAAATTTGGCTTTCTCTCTTATAAAGATAATTTTCTTAAACTTTTGGTCTGCTCTTTACATAAAAATTAAAAGGTGTTCTTTTGAGTAAGTCTATGTAAAAGACAAAACACCTAAGTTTTGTTAAAATAATTTCCTATGTTCAAAAAAACTAAAGTCTCTCCCTTAAGGTTTTTGTTTTTGTTTTTTGACTGTTTTAACTCTCTGTTTGCCTTTAACTGTTTCTGTTGTCAACTTGATTAAATAAATAACTAGGCATTGTTTCCTATTTGACCAAGTGTTTTAAAATCTTTTGATATTTTTGATAAACTTCTGCCAAAATTAAAGTTTTTTTAACTTAAAAAAAATTATAAAAAAACATATGATTATGATGCTAAAACACAATTGTTACTATATTTCATGTTGATGCTCACAGTTCTATAATTTCTACAAAACAAAAATATAACTCTTATGCTGATCAGCTGGTGCAAAGTCATACAACACACAACCCAGGCTTAACACAATAAATCCACAAAAAGAGTGGACACTTAAAAAAATAAACTTCATACAGGTGGACAAAACAAAGAAAAATCCTTGTCACCCATGATAATATTGCCACTACAATAAAACAATGTCAGTTATGCCAACAGTTAAATAAACGGGGAGTTCCACACCCCTACCAAGGTCATATCCAAAAGAAATTATTTCCCGCCCATACATGACAAATAAATTTTATTAGACCATTGCCAAATTCTTGTAGATATACTTATGCCTACACTACTGTTAATACATATTCTAGTTATTTATTGGCTATACCAGCTAAAGTGGCCACCCAACAGAGTGCCATAAAATTATTAGATACAATTAAGTTATATTATAAAACACCAAGACAAATTCAGAGTGACAATGGTTCCCACTTTACAAATAAGTTGATTCAAACCTATACCAAAAAAAATTATATAAAATAGATTTATCATATACCTTATTACCCCCAAGCTGCAGGCCTCATAGAACAAATAAATAAATTACTTAAATAACAATTAAAAAAACTTGGTCATGGCTCATTAAAGGGGTGGCACAACCATCTAAGTACTACTCTAAATGTGTTAAATAACAGGCCACTAGGCCCTAATGAGACTCCTCTGTCAAGGTTGTTACCAACAAAAATTACAAAAGTGACAACCGCCACCCATGAGTTTATGACCTTAACCTATTGGCCCCTGACTCAGTCTGCTAAACCGCGTTTTCGTACCACGGCCGAAGCGGCTAGATTAGATTTATCTACTGTTCATTCTATTCAATTGCCCCCTAAGAAGCAGTCTATAGTCCCTACTGGGATAGGGGTACAATTTCCCAAAAATACCTTTGGTTTGTTAAAAAGACGCTCTAGACTGACAGCAAAAGATATTAATGTACTGGGAGGAGTCATTGATCCAGATTACCAAAAAAAAATAAAATTTATATTATATAATGGTAGTGACACAATACTAACTATAGAGTCTGGGGAACGAGTGAGACAATTATTGGTGCTTCCCCTCTTGACTCCAAATGTATCACAAAGACAACCTCCAAGTAAATTAACTAAAAAAAAAATACAAAAATTTAGGTCTACAAATAGATAAAAACCTAAAACAAAAGTATGGGTGACACATCCGCCCAATGCAGCTCCCCATGCGACAAAAATAATAGTCCAAGGGCCCCCTACAACACTCATAGTTATATATCCAAAAAATAAACAATTATATCATGTTCCTAAAAATTCTGTTTCTTTGCATAAATAGATATTCCTACTGTGTTCATTATCCTGTACTACACCTCCATGTTTACTACAGACCTACACACCAACTAATGTCTCCATAAGACAACCTTTGACCCTACACTACTAAACCAACTACTCTACACCAGTGGGACCTATAACCTAGACTATAAATGGCCAAAAAATTTGGTCTCAAAAACAACAAACAACTTCACAATATCAAATAATTTCTCTATTACGCTGCCTTCTACTACCCTCCGTGATGGGGGCTGATCTAGACTTCTACAAACTACTTTGTTATGCCTAAGTGTTACCTTATCTAATGTTATCTTTAATACTATACATGATTTACAAGATCAAGTTAATAACATTTCATATTCTAAAGAGTTACTTAATTAGTTACCTTGGGGTTTGGGCCTTTATTGCAAAATAGTTTTATAATTATTATAGTCATTAGATTTTAAATTCTTAGATGTGCCTTACATACTTATAAACAAAGTTCATTGTCTGTACATATGATGTCTTATAGTTAATAAAGACGGCCACGGCCAAATATGTCTTGACATGAGTACAGCCATGTTTGGCCACTCCATTGACCTATAGCCACCAGCACACAAAGAAATACAAAGCTGCTTTCTGTGTGGTGGGAACTGGCCCTTCTCCCGCAGAGAGAGTTACAGGTTGTAACATTTCAAGGCTCTTAGAGCGTCGTAACACGGGATGGACTGGCCATCTATGCCGGGCTGAGACGATAACCAAAGAGAACAATGCACGTACACAACTACTGGGCTGGGACGTTAGCCAGGGGGCTCAGTGCACGTACGCCACTGATAACCATTTTGTACATGGAAACACTAAATGCTTGCTCTGCAAACTCTGTAATTGCTTACTCTGAAAATTACTAATGGTATAATAACTGCTAGAAACTGAGACCCAGTGAGAGTTCCACCTGTGGAAGGGACACCTTGCCCAGGACGTGTGATCCTTGCCCAGCCACGTCGATTGACAGGGCTCTCCCGACAGTGGGGCGTGGATGTTGTGAATAACTGATTTAATGTAAAATAATTGATTTGATATGAAGTAATTGATTTGATGTGTTCTCTTTTCGGTTAACCTGGTGTTTCTCCTTCTGGTTGATTTGTGTCATTTCTCTTCAGCCGATGTGGGTGTTTTCCCTTTCCAGTCGGGCTGATGCTTTTTCCCTCTTAATATTTGACCTATTTAGATCTGTTTACAGACTGTCGCCTTTACTATCCTCTATATAATAAAATATACCTTCAGTCCATTTGTTTGGAGTGAAAAGTGTCTTTTACGTCTCCGATCAAATCCCCGAACCTCTCATAACATAATTGGCGCTGTGAGCAGGATTCGATTAAGGAGATGGCTTTCCTGTTCAAACAAAAGGTAACTAAAGCCAAGGTGGAAGAGATCCCAGGATGGGAGGACCCTCCCTCTTGCACTCTGGCTGGGGAGTGGGCTCACAGGTCAGGATTATGTAAATCTTGGGATGTTCGTCTGCGAGATATGAACCATTGGATGTGACCAAAGCTTTGCAGGCGATAGGAAAAAAAGAGATGATGTTTCTTTTCTGGCTCGGCGAGGTTAATGTTTATTGACTGCTTATCGTGGGGCTGTAAAGGATAGCCATAAAATACAAGGGAAAAGGTACTCTTAGAAAAAGAAGTTTCAAATTTACAGTCCCGGCTGATGTCACCCAAAATAAAAACTCTTTCCTTGCCGTCATTCTAAAATGCCTTGCTGGCATTCTAGTTTTATTTGGCCCCTCTTAAGTGACAAATAGTGAGCCTAAATATGTATCCAATAATAATTTGGTGAACCAGCCGGGAGGCTCTTTGTCCGTGGCTCGGTGGCCCTGGGCCGGGTGGGATGTCCTGGGAAACAGTCCAGCAGCTGCCTAGGTGATTTGCCCTGGGGACTGCTCCCAATGCTTTCCATCTGACCTGGCACCACTGACCCTGGGCACATTTTCTTATGACAGGGAAACAGGCTCTAAAATTATTTGTTTGTTTGTCTATTTGTTTGTTTGTTTTTGCTTACACCAAGAACTCCCTTCCCCTCCATCTGGAGTCCTGTCTCTTTAAGAGGCAGGGCTATCCCTACTGGAGTGGAAATAATTATAAGACTTTTACCCAGAATCTGTTAGATACATCTATCTGTTCTGTTTGAGATCCCATTTGACTGTCTGTTCTGTATGTTTGTAATTATGAAGGGGGGAAGTTCCATCTGTCCCCAAGGAGAGCCCTCTGGGCCACCTCTTGGCTAAATGGGCTATATTCAACTAAGAGCCCATGTCCAAGAAAAAGATAATTTTTTCTTGTAACACCACATGGCCACAATATTCCATAGACTCCAGAGAGGAAAAGTGGCCAAAATGGGGCAATTTCAATTTACCAAAACTGATATATTTACTTATTCAATTAAAAAAAGCCAGCTAAAAAGTTAAACCACTAGTGGGAAGCCTATTTTAATCTTTTGAGGTTTTTAAACAAAATCAAAAATACTATATTGCCTCTTTAAGAAAAAATAATTAAATAATTAAACATGCCAACAGCCAAAGCTGAATCTGCTGCTCCCCTCCCCTCTCTTGCTGAGCTTCCCCACTTCAACTCCCCCGGAATTCCTGATCTAAAATTAAACAAGTAAAAATAAGTAAACTTTTAAAGTAATTTAAAATTGAGATGGCTATTCTAAAAAATCTGTTTCAGATGAGTTCACCTTAAGGGTCACCCTTAAAAGAGAAGATTCAAAACCTCTCACGATAAAATACAATCTTTAATTAATACACAGAGACTTCTAAAAGACAAAG
Source organism: Diceros bicornis minor (assembly GCF_020826845.1). Lineage (NCBI taxonomy): Eukaryota > Metazoa > Chordata > Mammalia > Perissodactyla > Rhinocerotidae > Diceros > Diceros bicornis. The sequence goes on from NC_080767.1 coordinate 3,708,563, forward strand.
TTATTTCAAAAACAGCTTCCAAAATCTTTTTGGTAACTTGAAGCTTTAGAGTTTTACTAAATTAAGTTAATAAAAATTTATTGAGTCTCTGGGTCGTTTCCACATAAAACATTAAAAATTGGTTACTAAACATAAATTTGTCTGCCTATAGTTTCTTATCTCAAAAAAAAAAAACTAAAAGATGCTTACATTTATTAATAAACATGTTATGTACATGTTAAAAAATTTTCTATGAAAAAATACACATTTCTAAAAAGTCTATATACAAAAAAAACAAAAGATATGTTGTCCATAAAAAAGGTGTAAAAAATAGAGATATTTATATTTGTTTTGTTAAAAAAAATAAATTTGTCCTAAAGTACTAAAAAAAAAAAAAAAAAGGCGTAAGACAAATTCTAAATGTAAAAAATAAGTGACAAAAGGTTTATAAAAATAAAGCCCTGAGGAGTTTTGCACATGATCAAGTTGGCTAAAATAAGCTAATAAAAAATTAAAATTTGGCTTTCTCTCTTATAAAGATAATTTTCTTAAACTTTTGGTCTGCTCTTTACATAAAAATTAAAAGGTGTTCTTTTGAGTAAGTCTATGTAAAAGACAAAACACCTAAGTTTTGTTAAAATAATTTCCTATGTTCAAAAAAACTAAAGTCTCTCCCTTAAGGTTTTTGTTTTTGTTTTTTGACTGTTTTAACTCTCTGTTTGCCTTTAACTGTTTCTGTTGTCAACTTGATTAAATAAATAACTAGGCATTGTTTCCTATTTGACCAAGTGTTTTAAAATCTTTTGATATTTTTGATAAACTTCTGCCAAAATTAAAGTTTTTTTAACTTAAAAAAAATTATAAAAAAACATATGATTATGATGCTAAAACACAATTGTTACTATATTTCATGTTGATGCTCACAGTTCTATAATTTCTACAAAACAAAAATATAACTCTTATGCTGATCAGCTGGTGCAAAGTCATACAACACACAACCCAGGCTTAACACAATAAATCCACAAAAAGAGTGGACACTTAAAAAAATAAACTTCATACAGGTGGACAAAACAAAGAAAAATCCTTGTCACCCATGATAATATTGCCACTACAATAAAACAATGTCAGTTATGCCAACAGTTAAATAAACGGGGAGTTCCACACCCCTACCAAGGTCATATCCAAAAGAAATTATTTCCCGCCCATACATGACAAATAAATTTTATTAGACCATTGCCAAATTCTTGTAGATATACTTATGCCTACACTACTGTTAATACATATTCTAGTTATTTATTGGCTATACCAGCTAAAGTGGCCACCCAACAGAGTGCCATAAAATTATTAGATACAATTAAGTTATATTATAAAACACCAAGACAAATTCAGAGTGACAATGGTTCCCACTTTACAAATAAGTTGATTCAAACCTATACCAAAAAAAATTATATAAAATAGATTTATCATATACCTTATTACCCCCAAGCTGCAGGCCTCATAGAACAAATAAATAAATTACTTAAATAACAATTAAAAAAACTTGGTCATGGCTCATTAAAGGGGTGGCACAACCATCTAAGTACTACTCTAAATGTGTTAAATAACAGGCCACTAGGCCCTAATGAGACTCCTCTGTCAAGGTTGTTACCAACAAAAATTACAAAAGTGACAACCGCCACCCATGAGTTTATGACCTTAACCTATTGGCCCCTGACTCAGTCTGCTAAACCGCGTTTTCGTACCACGGCCGAAGCGGCTAGATTAGATTTATCTACTGTTCATTCTATTCAATTGCCCCCTAAGAAGCAGTCTATAGTCCCTACTGGGATAGGGGTACAATTTCCCAAAAATACCTTTGGTTTGTTAAAAAGACGCTCTAGACTGACAGCAAAAGATATTAATGTACTGGGAGGAGTCATTGATCCAGATTACCAAAAAAAAATAAAATTTATATTATATAATGGTAGTGACACAATACTAACTATAGAGTCTGGGGAACGAGTGAGACAATTATTGGTGCTTCCCCTCTTGACTCCAAATGTATCACAAAGACAACCTCCAAGTAAATTAACTAAAAAAAAAATACAAAAATTTAGGTCTACAAATAGATAAAAACCTAAAACAAAAGTATGGGTGACACATCCGCCCAATGCAGCTCCCCATGCGACAAAAATACTAGTCCAAGGGCCCCCTACAACACTCATAGTTATATATCCAAAAAATAAACAATTATATCATGTTCCTAAAAATTCTGTTTCTTTGCATAAATAGATATTCCTACTGTGTTCATTATCCTGTACTACACCTCCATGTCTACTACAGACCTACACACCAACTAATGTCTCCATAAGACAACCTTTGACCCTACACTACTAAACCAACTACTCTACACCAGTGGGACCTATAACCTAGACTATAAATGGCCAAAAAATTTGGTCTCAAAAACAACAAACAACTTCACAATATCAAATAATTTCTCTATTACGCTGCCTTCTACTACCCTCCGTGATGGGGGCTGATCTAGACTTCTACAAACTACTTTGTTATGCCTAAGTGTTACCTTATCTAATGTTATCTTTAATACTATACATGATTTACAAGATCAAGTTAATAACATTTCATATTCTAAAGAGTTACTTAATTAGTTACCTTGGGGTTTGGGCCTTTATTGCAAAATAGTTTTATAATTATTATAGTCATTAGATTTTAAATTCTTAGATGTGCCTTACATACTTATAAACAAAGTTCATTGTCTGTACATATGATGTCTTATAGTTAATAAAGACGGCCACGGCCAAATATGTCTTGACATGAGTACAGCCATGTTTGGCCACTCCATTGACCTATAGCCACCAGCACACAAAGAAATACAAAGCTGCTTTCTGTGTGGTGGGAACTGGCCCTTCTCCCGCAGAGAGAGTTACAGGTTGTAACATTTCAAGGCTCTTAGAGCGTCGTAACACGGGATGGACTGGCCATCTATGCCGGGCTGAGACGATAACCAAAGAGAACAATGCACGTACACAACTACTGGGCTGGGACGTTAGCCAGGGGGCTCAGTGCACGTACGCCACTGATAACCATTTTGTACATGGAAACACTAAATGCTTGCTCTGCAAACTCTGTAATTGCTTACTCTGAAAATTACTAATGGTATAATAACTGCTAGAAACTGAGACCCAGTGAGAGTTCCACCTGTGGAAGGGACACCTTGCCCAGGACGTGTGATCCTTGCCCAGCCACGTCGATTGACAGGGCTCTCCCGACAGTGGGGCGTGGATGTTGTGAATAACTGATTTAATGTAAAATAATTGATTTGATATGAAGTAATTGATTTGATGTGTTCTCTTTTCGGTTAACCTGGTGTTTCTCCTTCTGGTTGATTTGTGTCATTTCTCTTCAGCCGATGTGGGTGTTTTCCCTTTCCAGTCGGGCTGATGCTTTTTCCCTCTTAATATTTGACCTATTTAGATCTGTTTACAGACTGTCGCCTTTACTATCCTCTATATAATAAAATATACCTTCAGTCCATTTGTTTGGAGTGAAAAGTGTCTTTTACGTCTCCGATCAAATCCCCGAACCTCTCATAACATAATTGGCGCTGTGAGCAGGATTCGATTAAGGAGATGGCTTTCCTGTTCAAACAAAAGGTAACTAAAGCCAAGGTGGAAGAGATCTCAGGATGGGAGGACCCTCCCTCTTGCACTCTGGCTGGGGAGTGGGCTCACAGGTCAGGATTATGTAAATCTTGGGATGTTCGTCTGCGAGATATGAACCATTGGATGTGACCAAAGCTTTGCAGGCGATAGGAAAAAAAAGAGATGATGTTTCTTTTCTGGCTCGGCGAGGTTAATGTTTATTGACTGCTTATCGTGGGGCTGTAAAGGATAGCCATAAAATACAAGGGAAAAGGTACTCTTAGAAAAAGAAGTTTCAAATTTACAGTCCCCGGCTGATGTCACCCAAAATAAAAACTCTTTCCTTGCCGTCATTCTAAAATGCCTTGCTGGCATTCTAGTTTTATTTGGCCCCTCTTAAGTGACAAATAGTGAGCCTAAATATGTATCCAATAATAATTTGGTGAACCAGCCGGGAGGCTCTTTGTCCGTGGCTCGGTGGCCCTGGGCCGGGTGGGATGTCCTGGGAAACAGTCCAGCAGCTGCCTAGGTGATTTGCCCTGGGGACTGCTCCCAATGCTTTCCATCTGACCTGGCACCACTGACCCTGGGCACATTTTCTTATGACAGGGAAACAGGCTCTAAAATTATTTGTTTGTTTGTCTATTTGTTTGTTTGTTTTTGCTTACACCAAGAACTCCCTTCCCCTCCATCTGGAGTCCTGTCTCTTTAAGAGGCAGGGCTATCCCTACTGGAGTGGAAATAATTATAAGACTTTTACCCAGAATCTGTTAGATACATCTATCTGTTCTGTTTGAGATCCCATTTGACTGTCTGTTCTGTATGTTTGTAATTATGAAGGGGGGAAGTTCCATCTGTCCCCAAGGAGAGCCCTCTGGGCCACCTCTTGGCTAAATGGGCTATATTCAACTAAGAGCCCATGTCCAAGAAAAAGATAATTTTTTCTTGTAACACCACATGGCCACAATATTCCATAGACTCCAGAGAGGAAAAGTGGCCAAAATGGGGCAATTTCAATTTACCAAAACTGATATATTTACTTATTCAATTAAAAAAAGCCAGCTAAAAAGTTAAACCACTAGTGGGAAGCCTATTTTAATCTTTTGAGGTTTTTAAACAAAATCAAAAATACTATATTGCCTCTTTAAGAAAAAATAATTAAATAATTAAACATGCCAACAGCCAAAGCTGAATCTGCTGCTCCCCTCCCCTCTCTTGCTGAGCTTCCCCACTTCAACTCCCCCGGAATTCCTGATCTAAAATTAAACAAGTAAAAATAAGTAAACTTTTAAAGTAATTTAAAATTGAGATGGCTATTCTAAAAAATCTGTTTCAGATGAGTTCACCTTAAGGGTCACCCTTAAAAGAGAAGATTCAAAACCTCTCACGATAAAATACAATCTTTAATTAATACACAGAGACTTCTAAAAGACAAAGTTATTTCAAAAACAGCTTCCAAAATCTTTTTGGTAACTTGAAGCTTTAGAGTTTTACTAAATTAAGTTAATAAAAATTTATTGAGTCTCTGGGTCGTTTCCACATAAAACATTAAAAATTGGTTACTAAACATAAATTTGTCTGCCTATAGTTTCTTATCTCAAAAAAAAAAAAACTAAAAGATGCTTACATTTATTAATAAACATGTTATGTACATGTTAAAAAATTTTCTATGAAAAAATACACATTTCTAAAAAGTCTATATACAAAAAAAACAAAAGATATGTTGTCCATAAAAAAGGTGTAAAAAATAGAGATATTTATATTTGTTTTGTTAAAAAAAATAATTTGTCCTAAAGTACTAAAAAAAAAAAAAAAAAGGCGTAAGACAAATTCTAAATGTAAAAAAATAAGTGACAAAAGGTTTATAAAAATAAAGCCCTGAGGAGTTTTGCACATGATCAAGTTGGCTAAAATAAGCTAATAAAAAATTAAAATTTGGCTTTCTCTCTTATAAAGATAATTTTCTTAAACTTTTGGTCTGCTCTTTACATAAAAATTAAAAGGTGTTCTTTTGAGTAAGTCTATGTAAAAGACAAAACACCTAAGTTTTGTTAAAATAATTTCCTATGTTCAAAAAAACTAAAGTCTCTCCCTTAAGGTTTTTGTTTTGTTTTTTGACTGTTTTAACTCTCTGTTTGCCTTTAACTGTTTCTGTTGTCAACTTGATTAAATAAATAACTAGGCATTGTTTCCTATTTGACCAAGTGTTTTAAAATCTTTTGATATTTTTGATAAACTTCTGCCCAAAATTAAAGTTTTTTTAACTTAAAAAAAAATTATAAAAAAACATATGATTATGATGCTAAAACACAATTGTTACTATATTTCATGTTGATGCTCACAGTTCTATAATTTCTACAAAACAAAAATATAACTCTTATGCTGATCAGCTGGTG